>NW_027040999.1:30000-165000 GCF_037179485.1 Ochlerotatus camptorhynchus
CACGCCTCGTAAACGAGAAGTAAACATGCCACACCGCCAGATCTGGCTGACGCATATAGAATCAGTACGCATTTACTTTCCACTTTCTTCGCTCCACGGTGAACCATATGCAGCCCTGCAATGCGTGCAGCGCTGCGGTGTATTAGACGCTCGATGCCAAGGCAGTCCGCGTGCTATGTGAATGGAATGGTAATGAATCGGTCGCATGGAGCTCGGTGCGCCCGGCAATGCGAGCCTGGCGCAAAGGTAATAAAATCTGGTTCCCTAAAAAGATGCGTAACAACGCCAAGATAAACGAATTATCGTAATAGAACCAGTCTTGGGAAGGATAGTTGAAGCATTAATAGAAAGCAATGAAATCGTCCCAAGGGACAATCTTGCGTTCGGCATCCTTCCAAAAACACAAAGGGCAATAAAACCGAGCTAGCGACGGTTCCACCGCAGAGAGCAAAATCAATGGAAAAATGCACTTAGGCCTAGATAGGCAGCGATGCATGCGTACGCATCCAAGCTATAGGCTAGATCTGGGGAGCGGGCCAATGTAAACAGGAAGCCTGGTGCGGATTGATTTAAAGTAATTTACATGCACCAGCGAGGCGCGAGAACTTGGGTCATAAAAGTTAAAAATGAAAACGTTCCCCTACTAGGATGCGTGACCAAGGGAAATCTAGAATTAGGAAGAAAGTGCGTCTAGAACCCCTGTGCGGGAAGATAGACGCACATGCGTACGTGGGCACCGACGCCCAAAACTTAGGTCTAAGGGACGCTATAAAAGCGTTTTGATACAACCAAAATATATTCAGTTTTCACTATCCTATCCAAGTGTACGGACTTGTCGCCAGGTCCACCCTTACTCCTACATATCACCTCAATAACACTCTTCGCCTCCAGCCTATCAAACTCTCTCGCGGTAATCCGTTTCCAATAAGAGTTTCCTCGGAATCGACGCTACTGCCCCCATCTGAGCTGGGCAAGTACCGGCCGAGCACCTTTATTGGTCGGAACCCGTTTCAGAGTTTGGGCACTCCCCGACTAGGCTGATCAGGTTTACCGCTGGTGTATCTGTTGGAATCGCGCTACTGCCCCCATCTGAGCTGGGCAGCTACCGTCCAACCATATCCCAACCGTAGAGCACTCAGCCAAGTCCTAAGGAATCCTGTTCGAAAGTAGGCGAATCTCGCTTCAAGTGGTATCGGTTCCTGCTGTTGGAACGACGAGCTCGAAGCCAGTCGAAACCTACCAATTCGATTAGGATCCTCCGTGAGGCATTCGAACCCCTTCCTCCGGTCTGGTCTGTGAATAACCGCACGCCGAAAGTTCGCCGCGTGATCCTTCGCGGATTGCGAGTTCCTCTCGAAAAATAATAATAAAGGACGAAGCCCCTTCGGCTTCGTCTGATGAACGTGACACGCGCGTCGCGAACACTGGTACTGCTTAAAATATTACAGTAATGTGGATTGTGATGCACTGATTCTAAATAAAACATATAGGAATCGATTTATTATATTTTATTATGAATGTTTAGTTAAGATTTTTACGGTACTTAGATCAGTTACTCAAACATCGGATAACGATTGGCCGTTCACGTCAAAATTTGAAAAAGCAGTGATAACCTTTTGTAGCACACACTGCCGCTGACTAACACGACTTGCCGTTGATTTCGACCCTACTAAATTTATTATTTTAAGAAGATACTCCTGAAGCAATTCGAGAAACTTCGATACTTCAAAATGCACGACCGAATTATCTTTGCAATGCGCACTTGCCTTACCCTTCCCATTCCGATGAAAATACATATTGTGGATACGCATACTATTCACGGTTGTGAAAGGCTTTTTCATATTGCATCCAAATGGACAAAATATAGATTGCCCCGAATTACGATGCTTTGATGCATGTTTTGCCACTAATTTAATACTGTTTTCCACAAAATTACTCGAAAAGAGCGCTGATTTTAAAAATAAGATGTTTTTGAACGCATCGAAAGATTTGTACCACACTCAACTCTCCGGAAAAACACATTCCATGTCATGTAAAATTCCTCATTATTTCTGTGTATTTTTGAGAAGTACTATGAAGTTGCTGGAGTTGCATGCTTCTGTGCTGCGAGCAGGCTTCCGGAAATCTCACGCGTACGCAAATGCGACAGCGAGCTGTGAGACGGAGCGTCGCATGACTCTCAAATCCATGGTGTGCTACAATAATTGTACAAAAGTAGAAGGGTCTGTGCCTTGGGGCACGAACGGAAGCTTGACGTAGGACCGCTAGTGGACGGAATATGTGAAAAGCATTAAGTTCTTTTGAATGGTCAAATATCTATTTTATCAACTCTTTCCGTTTTTGAATTGTAGGCGTATCAAATTTGTAGTAATCTTTTTCAAAGAGAAAGTTGATTAAGAGAATCAATCAAAATCACTTGCACCCCTGCTTCCCAGTTTGTGTGGTCGTTGTGTTGGGGGCTTGTGGTTCTGAATATGGACAAACAAGCGCAGTTAAATTCTATTCCAACTCTTTACTGATGTAAGCTTGATGGCCCTGAAAAGGGCCGTTTTATTGAAGAGGACATCCATGGCCACTTATTTTTGGCGTGTTTAGTGAGGTCACGAACCTCATTTTGCAGGAACACCTTCAACACACCTCGTAGATCAGACCGGAGATACGTCAGACACCGCCACGGCGAGCCAGACGACGGATGGTGGTTATCTCGAAGAATTTGCGATGACGGTTGGCACCTCTTTTGCCAGTCAATTGTTGCTTGTAAGGTTATAGAAAAGTGGACTAACCACCTTCCTACTGCTGCTATTGCTAACCACGCCGTCCGAAGCGAAAATGAGCTGATACCAGACAGCAGCGCTGCTTTATATCTTTTCAGGTTAAAGCAGAATGATGTGCAACCAAGTGGTATAAAAGCTACAAAGACTCCTCCCATTATGAGTAGTTTGCTATCAATTTGCGACACTGGCTATTTTCTTTTTGCGTACACGGCGAATGAGAACGACCCAAATTTGAGTTTAGTTCACTCATAACCGCCAAAAGTGTAGGAACTCAGCGATGAGTAAATTTGTCTCATGGTTTCCTGAAAAAACTGACAGAAAATGAGGAAATTGACGAAAATTTTATTCAGTCTCGGAGTAGTACCAATAGACTGAGTGAATCCAATTTTTACTTTTCTCAAATTCGGGAATTTTTCCCTGGAAAATCCTGCGAAAACATGAGGCAAATTTACTCATCGTTGGGGCGTTCGCATTCGCCGTGATAGATATCGGCGCCAGTGGTTAGCGTGATTACCTCTCACCCCAGCAGGCCTGGGTCCAATCTCAGTCGGCGCCACCGGCATGTTCTAAGGCATAACATCTCTGGGAGCTGCCTCCCTGGCGTCGGTAGCATTGGAGCTCAGTACGGAAAACAAATCTCGCGTCACTTTTCAATTGATCGATTCTCTTCATCGACACTCTCTTTCGTAAATAACTCGGCTTCACAAAATTTCTGTTTTAATGTTTCTTGCCGTCTTCGTCGAATTAGATGCTAAATTGTTGCTTCTTCCATCGAAAATATCCGGCCGTGGCGATTCAAAGTTGATCAAGGTTGATCAAAATAATGTAAACCCCTACTTCCAGTTTGATTACATGAGCATTTTGTGTGATCGTTGGTTCTGAATATGGACAAATAGTTTCTTGTTGAAAATCAACATTCGGAAGCATTGTTATCGATGCGTAGCCATATTTCTGATCGATTGGTGATAAAATTATTGAGCTGAGTTATTAACGTTCAAAATATTTCTTAATTTGTTACATGTTCCATTTTCGGTTTTCACAAAGTGTACCCCCATATAGAAATCAAAGACTTAGTCCTACGTCAAAAGAGAGACCACAACGATGCGCGCGACAAGCTACACGCTCTCAACAAATTCGAGCGTTTCAATTTTGTTTTGTCTCATCGCATTGCTCTCTCAATGCGACGCATGCATTCAATCACATGCGACTGTTTCATTGAAACATCTCAATGCGCTCTCTCAGGGCGCCATCGCCGTGCGCTGTTTCGCATGCCTTGACTCTCGCGGTCCCATCATATGTGATGTTGTCGGGTGACGATAGAAGGGACTGAAAGGGTTTGTTCATAGAAGACTTGTGTGCCCTTTTTAGATGGTTCCAGAAATATCTTCTAGTATAGATTCAAGCAGGCTCAACACATGGTTCCAGAGTTATACTGGAATCACCGTAAGATCACCACTCATGCTCCTAGGAAGACGCAATTGCTTGTCGAAAGGATGCTAAAGGAAGGTAAAGGAAGACTCCGTGAGCGGTGGATGGCAACCTTACGGTAGTTGGGATACCGTTGGCATGTTAGCACCCCAAATAATACCGGAATATCTCTGGAACTATGTGTCCTTCAACAAGTCCTTATGCGGAAATCTTCTAAAATACATTTTTTGGAAGCCTCTGAAGCTTTCAGCCCATTTGGTGGAAAAATAAACAAGTTATTGCGCATTTGCACCAAATTAGACTGCAGCACAACCGCACAAAAAATCCCTCAGAATACTTTTACTCAGACCAGTAAAAATATAAATGGACGATTTTGAATGTAAAACAGCACTATATTTTATTATACAAGATCATATGGTCGGCGTTAAGTCAGAAAGGACTAAGTAGCAAAATAAAAACAAAAAATGAGTTAATGATATCATAAGATCTGCGAGATTTCTTCTGTCGGAATTTTTGATTTGTTTGACGTTTGATATGCATCGGTTAAAAATATACTAAACGATGCGCACGTACACAGTGTAGTCTAATTTTAATTGATCGATTTAATTTTGGCTGGTTGCATCTATTACCGTTAAAGAGGCCCTTAGTGACTAACTAGTCTATATAAATGTAATAACAAATGTAAAAGTCATCTTCAATGGAAATAAAATTTTCCAATAAAGCGCTTTCTTTTATCGAGTAGTATATTACAATTCATTTCAAAGGTCTGTTTCTGTTTTTCTTAGCCATGCCACCAGTTCCATCTTGAAAACGGTTACACAAAAAAAAAAGAGTCCATTAAACGTAAAACGACAACTTCGTTCCATTCTTTCGACCTTGCTTTGTTTCGATCCCGCCGGGGTAATTAAATACTGTCAGCTTCTCGACGACGACGAGTACGGTGTGAAAAAACGACTTCGCCCTTGCCATCACAAAACGATGCTGGGATTGCTCACAATGAAAGCATTGGCATGGCCAATTTGGTAGGAATTGAAAGAAATGTGAAATGAGCTAAATTTCTCGCTCGCTGTTGGTTTTTATGCTGGGTTGATTGATACCTACCCTTCTGAGGGGAAAAGTAATTAATTCTTGCTGCCATTTTGTTTGGTTTTTGTTTTGGAACTGAATTAAATTGACAACGCTCCTACGTTAGGATAATACAAATAATGGAGATGGATGCTTTAACGATTTGTCAAATAAATGGTCATATTTTTAATTCAATTGTTACGGTTGTTGATAAAGTATTGGCTGTTTAATCTTCACTACACTTTATGGCTATGTATCAGTTCGGAAATAAAAAGTGCGTTATTTAAGAGTAACATCAGATCTTAATATGTTCGTGTAACTACACCCGGAGAAAGTGTAAACATCCATCAAATTTAATTTAATTCCAATACATTTGATCATGCTAATGAGTGGCAAATTGCCGATGAAATGCTGTTGTCGTAAGTCACGGTGTACATAGCCTAAGTTCACAGAATAGGAAACATTAGTTAAATTAATGGCTTTATGATTACGGTTCCGTGGGAACCGAACAACTTTGTATCAAAGTGTAATTAGCGGCGGCGTTGTTTGTCACGGATGAACACCGTTTGCTTTTCTTTCAGAAATGCGGGTTCGAAAGTATCTGTGGTGCAAATAGAATCAATGAGACATGTCTCAAAATATTTTAGCCATCATTATTCAATTTGATTTTATGTTGGCATCAGAGAATAACACCAACAACAAAAAAGATTATTATCCAGAGCCAGAGCTGGTAAATATCACGGCCGTCATGTGACAATGAGAAAATAGGTTCTGTCACTATCACGAGACGAAAGTACCTATCACGAGATTTCTTGTCATTTTCCAATGATCAAGCACTCATGAGAATAATTCTTATGCGGTTTTGACATCAATATTTCTAACTGATTTAGATGAATTTAAGCAAGCAACCATATGTAATCGGTAGAGTGAATAAATTATTAAGATTTTCTCGGTACAAGTTACTTTATTAGCAATAAATAAGCTAGATATTACGATGATCACAACACTGTCACGTTCTGTCATGACAAAAAATTCGATGAGATTTTGAAAAAAATCTCTATCACTGTTATCTCGTCCGATGATAGTGACAGAAGTATCTCTGTAAATATCACGTGAGATTTTTCATTGAAAATGGCATTTGCCAGCCCTGTCCAGAGCGTGTTGCCTTCCTCCTAAGGATTCTGAAACTTAACACTTTTTTGATAAGTATCAGATTCCTTAAAGTTTTATGTTTTCAAATGTTCGCGATCTCGAGAATATTTTATGAAATTGCCGGACTCCGAAACTTTTGAAAATAGTTTTTCTTGGAAGTATCATCACATTCGCTGTCGAATTCTCCACATAAGTTCTGAGTTAGAACTATCACACTTAGAAATTATTATTTTTACACGAGACGTAATTCAGCTTTGACGTAAATCATGGAACGTAAACAAACATGGCATGTAAAATTAAGTGTCCTGAAACTGAAACATAAGCAACTCGACGAAAAGTGCGTTTTATTGAATTGATTTTCTTTTTCAACTGATTCTTATGTCAAAAGGGCCGCTTGCATGTGTCGGTCTCAGGGCACTGAAATTTACATGTCTTTTTCGTAGTGTGTACCGTAATATTCTATCCATAACTACATACTAAATACTACACATCGTGCACACTTAGAAATAACTACTTTTACACGAGATGTAATCCATATTGGACGTAAATCATAGAACGTAAACAAACATTTCATGTAAAATTAAGTGTTCTCAAACCAAAACATCAGCTAGTCGACGAAGAGAACGTTTGATTGAATTGATTTTCACGTTTCTTTCAACTAATTCTTATGTCAAAAGGCCCGCTTACATGTGTCGGTCTCAGGGAACCGAAATTTACATGACTTTTTAGTAGTGTGTGGTATCAGGTTAATGTAATGAAAGCCAAGACTGTCAAATGCAAAGACATTTCATCCACCCGTGGTCACTCAACGATCAGACATATTTGGGGAAACGCTCCTATAGTTGCGTTACGTTAGAAGCGTTAGGTTCCTATAGTTGTGTATGGAGACTCAATACACAACTATAGGAACCTAACGCTTCTAACGTACCGCAACTATAGGAGCGTTTACCCTACTCGATGACTAAATCACCGCTTGAACGAGTTGATTCCTTTAAGGATCTTGGGCTTATCTTGGATGGCAAACTAAGATTCGACGAGCAATTGCTAAGACTTATTCTATGCTTGGATTTTTGCGTCACAACACTGTGCAATTTGATGACGCCTTGAAAACACTTTTACCTACTGCTCTTTGGTTTGGTATGAAGTACACATTTGGGTTCCATATCATGTAGTCCATGTATTGTGCATCTTATTCTTTTGTCTTTATTACGTCCCTGCTGGATCTTTAAACCGGTTGTTACAATATACAATTTCTGTTACATACAATGCAAAATTGGTTTAATTGCATCCTCTGCATATGTTTCATACAACAAATGTAATGACAGTTCTTGTAATGGACTGCAGCGTACAAGCAAGTTTGTCCAGAATACATATTTTGTATAAAACCATCACAAGATGATATTCAAGACGCAATGCATTTGGAGTAACACACTATTTTTGAAAAATAAGCTAACAACAAATTACAAAATTATTTTAAAAACCTTCCACCACATGAAAGAACCTGTTCATGGCGCGAAACATTGTAAATTCTGCATACTTTTCATGAAAATCTGTAATAAAATTTAACATTGTCCGGTTGGGTGCACAGTTGTTAATTGAGAGCATTCTAAGTATGTACAATTTCTGCATTAGCATATATTGTGAGGCAAGTACAATGATACGCTATACCCATTGAAGCCATGCAATTTTCCAGCCCGAAGAGAAGTCAGCATCTAGGGGCGTCAGATAGCCAAGTCAGTAAAGGCGTGGTATTGGTAAGCTGGAGGCGGAGGGTTCGGTTCGGTCCGGTCCAGGAAATCTTTCAGATTGGGAATTTTCTTGACTTCCCTGAGCATAGAGTATCATTATGCTTGCCACACAATATACAAATTCATGGATTGGTAGAGCTTTAAGTTGAGATACGGCAAAACGCTCGCTACAGAAGCGTAAACAACCTAGAAGAAGATAAAGAATGAGTAGCGCATCGAGAGAATCCCAAAACGTTTGGTCAAATTTTCATTAGGACGGCTTCCCTTCCTTGGACCAATCCCAGGGGTTGAAACAGTTGAAGTTTTTTTTATTACACTCCCTTCGTTGTTGTGCGCGACAGTCACATGTATTCGTTCTCTCATGCTCTACCGTCGTCTGTTTTACATAACACAAACGGTAGAACAACATTCGAGCAAAAAGAAAGTTATCAAATAACTATCATGTGGCTTGTGTGATTTCGTTCTAATGCCTCAATTTGGTGTAAATTAAACAATTTCTGATCAGAAATGTTATTACTAGGACTAGGTCTTATTATGAGAAAGTCTAAAATACATACATTCGCGACGGTTTTCGACGACAGTGTCGTATGACAGAGCCTGTCATATGACATTTTAGTTTGGTACTGTAATTTGATAGCTTGTTTTGCAAATGTCGGAAGCAAAGGCAGTCAATTATCACAGGAAATGTGTCGATTATGGTGACCGCTTACAAGACTGCTCCCAAGTAACAATCTAAATGCTTGGAAGATTTATTATTATTTTATTATTCTTTTATCATAGCATCGCTGGGAGCCTATAGTTGTAATGTGGTTTTATGTGGCGGTCCCGAGGATGTACTACCAGCTTGATTGAAGACGATCTGAAAAGCATCGTTGCACTGCTTAAAAGACGAATACATATAAAAATAAGGAACAGATAATTTCCCGATTTATGAAAAATTGTAAATCATGCATAATAAACAAAGTTTACAAACACATTTGTTGTTGTCATCATTTTCTATTTCGTAAAGTGACCCCTAGTATTAAGGTAAAGACGAAGTCCTACATAAAAAAAATCAAAAACTAAGTGAAATCTCGGAGAAATTTTCGTCGGTTTTTGTATTGAATTGTAGGTTCTGACAGTATTGCATGAAACCAACATTATGGGGATTTTTATTGCTTCCTAACATTGAAACACTGCCATCTATGGAAAAATAGCCCTAACTAAGTGAAGTTAACCAGATCGTCAATTTGTCTATACTAAAACCAACTTGAAAATATCGATATTCTTACCTTTCAAAGACAAAATCATTCACCCCAGCAAGTTCTGAGCCATATCTCTGCCGTTGGTCAACTCATGAGAGTTGATGGGTCGAAGGTAGGGTCCAGGTGTGGGAGCTGCCTCCATGGCGTCAGTAGCATTGGTGCTGAGCACGTAAAACAAGATCGACATTAAACAAATCAATGAAAAAAAAAAGACAAAATCATCAAATTAATGATATTATGATGAAACGGAAGGCTGAACCAGTAAAACTGGTATTATCGAACTTAAACTAGAAACACAAACTAGTAGCGACGATTCCGGTCATTAATTTACATTAATTCATTTTCTCGACAATAAAAACCTAACCACATCATTAAGTCAAACTGAGAAAGGCACCGTCCTTTGGTGACATAGCCAAACATAGCCGTTATTGACCAACGAATCGGGTGGTACATTATTCGCGCGGAAATTTATAGATCATTTTGTTCTGCACATTAAGGCCGAACTAAATGACAGTTAGCAGTGATTTATGGTGGTGTAAATTATTTCTACATTAAGCATTTTTCGGTGGGATTGCAAACACATTGAAGCAGTAGCATTTTATGTTCGTTCTTTAGCGTTTATTCTCAGCACGATTTTATAGATGGTGCTTTGTTTTGTGTGGCTTGTTTTTATGACGTTATTTAAATAGTGGCCCACAAATTTGTTTGCGAAAATGTGAACATGAATTTAAATCAAAAAGTGTAGTTCTGAAAATAAGATTTCATTTGTGGGATATCGTTGGTTTGTGTTTGATAACCGAGGTGGCCTAGAGGTTGGCAAAATGGCTGGGTGGGGTTCAGATTCGGTTGGTCATCAAGGTGAAACAGCTTTTAAGCTCGTTTTTAAATTATTGAAATACTGACACAGTGTTATAAATCTAAAATAAAGTTTGTTATCCTCTGCTAACTAACAACAGCTAGTATGACGCTACATTAGAATCATACATTAAAAATTCTGATCATTTTAATCCGTAGTTTACATAGTGACTTCAACTGAAATTAGAGAGTGGGTCGGTCACACAGTGGAAAGAAATGTGCAATCAAATCGATGGTTTGGAAGGCAGACTCAGGTACTCATGGCAACGAAGCCTCAACAAGGAAATCGAACAAGTCGATAGGAATGTGACCTGGGCCCAGATTACAGCAAAAGCAAGCAGTCATCCAAGAATGTTCGGGCCCTATTCCACATTGTGGTGAAATGAGAGGTCCACCGTGATGTCACCTAATATGATTTTTTTTCCTGTATTTGTTTTCCGTCGATCTTGTTGTCCGTGCTGAGCACCAATGCTACCGACGCCAGGGAGGCAGTTCCCACACCTGGACCCTACTTATTGACCCATCAACTCATGAACCGCGGACCATTCCCGTGATCAGAGATGTTATGTCTCAGAACATCCCGGCGGCGCCGACTGGGATTGAACCCAGGCCTGCTGGGGTGAGAAGTAATCACACTTACCACTTATGATTATCTTAAATAACTTAAAGTAAATTTGTATCACATACCATGATAGATGCTTAGCTCGATTTGTTTACATTTGTTATTTACGACCTTTTGAACGTTGTTGAACATACTGCCAACATACTGCGAACAGATAAAAATACGTCACTTCCAACAGCTTCATTTTCTTCTTCTTATTTCATTTATTTACCGTCGGTCTCTTTTTTTAACTAGTTCGTTTATAACGTCAGTCTCTGTTCCGCAATCTAGTGCCAATCACCGACGGACATCGATTACCATCCATTGACGGCAATCGAATGTGCAAGGAAGGCAGCTTCCACACCTGCGTAGGATATCACACCCATTCAAACACACATGGGCCGGGACCAACGGCTTTACTTCACGACTTCGGAAGAAAGACGTGACCAGAGATTTTTACCTCGGCTGGGATTGAACCCAGACCCATTGGGGTAAGAAAGCAGTCACGCTTACCACTACACCACCGGCGCCGGCCACTGCCAACAGCTGTTTCGTGTAAAAAGATAAATATTGCAATGCAATACGAACACCACTAAACATTTGCACATTTCACTAACACCAATAATCCATTGGCCTGTGGCTGCAACAAAAAAACAATCTCGTAGTCCTACTTCAATAACTTAGGACTGTGAGATTATTTTTGTGGCTCAATTCAATCACAATTTCAAAACAAATTAAATATAAATATAGTTCCAAAATCATTTAAGATTCAATTTAATATTCAAAATTGCTATCAAAATTGCTAATTCAGTTCCAAACAGTCAATTTGCAAAAAAAAACTGGAGTGGCAATTTGCTAATTAAAATTCATTTCATATAACAAAGCGTAAATACTTCAAAGTGCGCATGACACCTTAGTACATTTTAATGTTGAAGAATTAAGGTAAACTGAATCTCATTTTTAGTTTGTCTTTTATCTGTGTTCAACCGTTAGCACAATTGCATAGGGTTATATTTCAATTTGAAAACATTATGGTACCATTTTGATAACTTTTATTATGCTTTGTCCACCTTTCTTCCACTTATGGTATATGAAAGTTGTATATCGTATACTGACAAATCAATACGTTAAAAGTCAAAATATTACATTTATACACTGGTGGAAATAAATATAAAGACACATAAAAAAGCATGGCGCCTACCAACTATAAGAATCAGAGGAATTCTAAACCATGTATTTTTGGAAGCCACATTATCATGCTACAATATTACCCATAGAAATAACCAATTGCATCATGTACGCAGGGGAAATAAATGGAAATGTGATTTTCTCCTTCGGAAATAAATATAAGGACGCCATACAAAAATGTATGGGAAATTGGTCATTTTCGAAACATTACTAAGCATGTCAACAATTCTTGTAGCACCAAAATAACCAAAGCGTTAGTCAAAATAATAATTAAACTTAATTTCTGAAACATTCTAAGCAGATCCAATCGCTAGAAGTTCTCGAAAATCACAAAAATCATTGGTTGATCAGCGATGATTAATTAGGAGCTACATACATTTAGGCGTTTTCCGAGTTAGAATTTGTCTTGAAATGTTCAAACAAATTAATAGGAAGATGGGAAGAGCGCGTAGGCCCGTCACCCCCTCACTTTTACTAGATATCAGTTTTAGTGTAACTAAATAAACACAGGTCATCTTCCTATTAATTTGTTTGAACATCTCAAGACACATTCTAACTCGGAAAACGCCTAAATGTATGTATCACCTAATTAATCATCGCTGATCAACCAATGATTTTTTGTAATTTTCGATAACTTCTAGCGATTGGATCTGCTTAAAACGTTTCAGAAATTAAGTTTAATTATTACTTTAACTAACTCTTTGGTTATTTTGGTGCTACAAGAATTGTTGACATGCTTAGTAATGTTTCGAAAATGACCAATTTCCCATACATTTTTGTATGGCGTCCTTATATTTATTTCCGAAGGAGAAAATCACATTTCCATTTATTTCCCCTCCGTACATGATGCAATTGGTTATTTCTATGGGTGATATTGTAGCATGATAATGTGGCTTCCAAAAATACATGGTTTAGAATTCTTCTGATTCTTATATTTGGTAGGCGCCATGCTTTTTTATGTGTCTTTATATTTATTTCCACCAGTGTATAGGCTCCATTTCACAAGATACGACAGCAGTCCCTAAACGGCAAATTAAATAACAGTTGAATGCAATTGCAAAATTCCAGTTGGGACGTGATATCTTTCAAAAATAAGAAGAATTTATCAACATATTATTTCTGTTTACGATGAATACGCCTATGGTTTAATCAGTTAACATGTGTGCTATGCAGTATACAGGCTGACGATTGATCGAGAGATGAGACAAAACAAGAAAGCATTTTCAGAAATTAACAGAGAGTTAACAATTTTGACAGGATTACGTCTTTTTACAACATATTGGGGGTGCAATTTCAAACAACCAAAATTGAACGCGTTACTCTCTCAATATCGGATAGATTTTAATTCTAAACAACAATTCGATTGAAATGTCATCTACGAATTTTCTAAAATGAACACTTTATTTAAATTCAAAAGGTAACTATTGAAAATTGCACTCCACATGAGCATCCATAGAAGGAGGAAGAAACCGCACCGCTATCGATCGGAATCAGTAGCTCTTCGTGAGTCGTTGTGGGCCACCTATGCCAAGCGCGTCACCCTCATTCCAAACAACATGCAGCTTACCAGCCTCATCTGTGTTTAACACCCTAATAACTCAGCATTACTCAACCATCACGACAAAACGGTCCTTTTCAGGAGCACCATAAATTTGTAAAAGAGTATTTTTAGGACATTTGTCAAGGTCATCAATCGGGTGCCATTTGCCATATAAATATAGAACTGGAATTAGGGCGTCACAGCTTTTGTAAACAATGACTTCTTTCGATAATGCATGAAAGTCATTAAATTCTTAAAAATTGAATTGAATTCTTAAAAATCATCGAGAGAAGCCATTGTTTACAAAAGCTGTTACGCCTAATTCCAACTCCATCTAGATATGTTTAAATCTAACATACCATGTACTTTAAGGAAACATTGGGGGTGCAATTTAAAAAACCAAAGTCGGTCGCGGCATGAAAGTGGTCTGATTCAGAGATGATGGATTTTAATTTTTAACACGCCAATCGATAAGATTTTTCCTACCAATCTGTTAAAATTAAGACTTTATCAAATTGTCACTATTGATAATTGCACGAATGTGCAACTGTTGCTATGATAATTATAATAATCGCTGATTGCCTGAGAAAAGCGATTTAACTAACACAGATTTCAATGTTGAATTCCATCCGGTCTCATCAATCGGTGTTTATTCAATCACTGGGTGGTGAGTGGTGATGATCTCCAGTACCCAACGAAAGGCTGCCTGCAAGCAGTGAGCTGCAGTCCCCATGAGCATGCATAGAAGGAGGAAGAAGCCACACCGCTATTGATCGGAATCAGTAGCTTTTCGTGAGTCGCTGTGGGCCATCTATGCCAAGCGCGTCATACTAAAAAGTATAAACAGAGAAAACCCCGCTCAAATTCCTATTCCTGCACAAAACAGAAGCTTCTGCTGCAGTTAACAAATAAGATTTATTATATAAGACCACAAAGTCCTACGTCACCAATTGCGTACAGCCCCATAGGACTGTCCCTTGTAGTTTTGACGTTGGATAACGTCTTTCGGCAACATACGGGGGTACAAAATTGAAAACAGTCATTTTGGATGCGTTACGAAAAATTAAAAGATTTTGAACGATAATAACTCAACCGTCTCTCGATAGATTTACGAGATAATGGCATCAATCGATTGGAAATATTTCTAGCAATTTGCTGAATGCTTCAAAACTATTGATTTTATTCTGTAAACTATTGAAAAATGGTTAAAAGTAAACCATTGTCTAAAGATGGTGAAAATCGATTGATTTTTTTATATTCTTATACTTTCTCCAACCGAGACATCAGATGCGAGTATCTGACACCTCTGATATTTTCTGTTCTACTATATAAGCGTCCAACAAGGTCACCCGTTCCATCATTGTCTATCCGATCGTCGACCCAGCAGCAGAGCAGCGGCAGCACAGCCTGGGGACGAAAGGGCAACTACGCCGAGTGCGTTGGTGCCATTGTTCCGGTATACTGGGCCGCCGTCATGGAATGCCCAGCTGCTGCAGTTCTCAGTCGGTCGTATTCACCGTCTGCTCCGCAAGGGCAACTACGCCGAGCGCGTTGGAAAAATGGCCCTTTTCAGGGCCACAACATTATCAAGAAAGAGTTTAACGTACGTATGCGAGTATCTGACACCTCTGATATTTTCTGTTCTACTATATAAGCGTCCAACAAGGTCGCCCGTTCCATCATTGTCAACAACATCAGCCCAACAAAACGGCCCTTTTCAGAGCCACCAAACTTTCGCAAAAGAGTTATTAAGGAATATTCCTAAAATATAATATACACAATTAAGTACAACACATAACAGACGTTATCCAACGCCAACCCTGCGGTCGTATCTAGTATACAACCCTTCCAACTTTTTTTATCAGTTGCTTTCACGCAAAGATTAACATTTTGTTGAAACAGTCCTTGCAGGCGACTTGAATGGCTCATAGAACGGTGGTTATGTGAATTGTTTAATTTTCATAGCATTTTTTTTTGGTTACGGCACTTTTTAAATCATCGTACTTTTTAGACACTTTGCCTTCATGTATTTTCTTTCGATGATTTTGTACCTATGTTGATTTTATATTTGATAAATTTGAAAATGATTTTATTCTGAATTTGAGGGATTAATTTTGTTAACACCTTAAGCGATGAAGCCCGTACATGTTTGTTGTTTTTGAATCCCACCTCCTCATTCACGTTATGCAGTAAATTGAACATTTTGTTCATTTGTCTGGCATCATTCAACCACTGCGTCGAAGGATCTGTTAAAGCGCCGTACGTATATGATCCGAGCTCTGGATGGTCTTTTTTCAATGATAGTGCAATGAATCCTATTGGATATTGGAATCCTCTGTCCTCTTCTATTGTTGGAGTTTCCTCCATTGGAACTCCCAGGATGTAAATGTCGCTTTCTTGACCCTCGTCATCGGCGATAGTTTCATCAGCTCCTTTGAATACCTGGCATATTACAAAATCTTCCTAGATTAGGATGCTTTGGGAGTTTTGGTTCGGGGTTAGCTGGGATTATAAACCTTTACCAAGTATTATAAGTGTGTCAATAGGGGACGGGTGATTGTTTGGTCCTCCTTTTTGCCTCAATTGCCCTAATAAAATTTCAAGGCAATTCTGATTCAATTTATAGGGTTACGGGGTGTAATGTCAGCCTAGCCCCTCTCACTTCTACGTATCAAGCAAATAAATAGTTTATTCAGCAATAATGCATAATAGTAATAAAAATCTAATACCACATCTGCTGTGAAATTGTAATCCGTGAAAAAATTGCCTAGTTTTCGGACAAATTAAGTATATTTATTGCTTTTTTTATTAGAAAAAGGTTAGTAAAATTACCATATTTTTCGATTTCTATGCGCCATGATATTGCCGTTTATTGCACTAACGAAAATCTAAACAGCAGTGGTCATCCAAAAACCTTATTTTTTTCATTAATTTATTTGATAAGGCTCAACCGAATTAACTTTACAGAGCCGAGGATTCTTGGTCACTATACAATACATCTTAAAACCAACTATAGTCAAAAGGTATAACACAATAAAAACTTTATCTTCCGCTATCCAAAAAGCCTCCTCCATCAGAACTGGAGCCGCTTCCAATGGTTGCATTATATGGTAGTTACGCCATCGTGGGGCAAAGCGCTTCCATTGTAGCAATGGACGCAAAACGTAGTCAACACTCACACACTCATCACGAAACGGTTGCTTTCCAAAGTCGACGACGCATCGACCGAAAGAACTGCTGATGAAGAACAATGAGGAGGACCACACAATGGTTGCTGCCGAGAAAACAGACGATCGCGTGGCAAACATCGACAGTGGACTGCTGTTGTCGACAGCCGAGTGAACACTGATCCAAAAACCTTACAATTTCATGAATTGAAACGACTTATCTTTTTGTAACATGCTAGCTTAAAAAATCAATGTCACAGTTTTCACTACAATTGCTTTAGGAACGTCATTTTGAGACATTTTTTAATTATGGCCTACGAAATTTATATTATGACTTTATATTGGTATTGGTGAAACCATTTGCGTTGGCGACGACTCTGCAACTCTTTACTCCTGTAGGTAAATCCCATAGTCAAATGTCAGTTTCGAGAAACCTAGCAGATAGCTTCTTTACTCTTTCACTCCACTGAAAGTCCGCGTCGAAACGGTACGTTAATTCGCGTCTACAAAGCTTATGTAACTCTTTAGTCCGAGGGGAAATTCCATTAGCAAACGTCACTGGCAGCGTGAATCATGGCGATTTTTGACGTAGGACTACGTCTGTGATTTCTATATGGGGGTACACTTTGTGAAAACCAAAAATGAAAGATTTTGAACGTTAATAACTCAGCTGCCCCTGGACCAATTTCAATAATTGTATCACCAATCGATCAGAAATATTTCGACTAATCTGTTAAATTTAAGATTTTGTCATTTTTCAAAATGTGGCTATTGAAAATTGCAGAAATGAAAATTATTACCGATTGCCTGCGAAAAGCGATTTCCCTAACACAGATTTCAAAGTTGAATTCCATCCGGTCTCACCAAACGGTGTTTATTCAATCACCGCGTGGTGAGTGGTGGCGTTCTCCAGTACACAATGAGCATCCATAGAAGGAGGAAGAAGCCGCACCGCTATTGATCGGAATCAGTAGCTCTTCGTAAGTCATTGTGGGTCATCTATGGCAAGCGCGTCATACTTAAGATTATAAACAGAGTGAACCCCGCTTAAATTCCAATTTCTACACAAAACACAAGCTCCTGCTGCAGTTAACAAATAAGATTTATTATATAAGTCCACGTAGTCCTACGTCACCATTGCGTACAACCCCATAGGGCTGGGCTGTCCCTTGTAGTTTTTTTTTTCTAATTCGGTCGATTCCGATTAGACCCTTCAGACTATTATGTACTTTATAAAAAAAAATGTGTTAATGTTCTATGTGCCGAATGTAAACAATGTTTTCAAATGTCGATTACTCATGGATCACGTCCACGCAAACTAACTACACCATTTGATAGAGAAAACTTACTCTACCAGGTGCTGCTGTTGGATTTCCTGAATGAGTCTTAATCCGCAAAAAAACGACGAGATGAGAATCAATAATATTGCATGATTGACATCCCACGGTTGCTACTCTGTTATTGCCAGATCAGCTGTAATTACACAGAGAACCAATAGACGATGTTTGGGACTAGCAATCATCCTCAATGTGTTAAAACTGGTGATCTAAAACTAGGCAATACCAGCGCCGGCCGCGCCCCGCAGATTAAGAAAGGAATCGGTAGGAATGCGTTGACGTAACACTCGATTTGATGGAAGCCGAGAAATCCTCTGCACTTCCACGAGGAATCTCTGGGATGTTGGGTAACAGGGTAGAGTTTGCAGCAGGGTTCGTTTTGGTAAACGATGAGCTGAATTGATGTCCTAACGATAACCAAGTGGAGCTGCGCCAACAGCAACCGACCTCGTCGTAGACTTTTTTCGACCCATCACAGGTATCTCTTTCAAACACATACGTCAAAATTCCGGATCCATCTCGTCGATGTATAATTAATAAAATATAACAGGAGGAGCTTTGGAATGATGTTGGTAGTTCGAAGACAGACAGCATCTCTTCTTCCAGCGTTCCCACACCCCAGTATAGTCCCCAAATTTAAGTGTAACTGTGATATTCTGGAAAGAAATTGTCTTCAAAACTAACTCTTTGTCGAATTATTGGTGGCCCTGAAAAGGGCCGTTTTGGTTGTGGTTTTGGAACGATGGTTATGCCGAGCATGGGTACCGGATGGCGATGGCGATTTTATGAGCGGTTTGCATGCCGGGCGCTTTGCTTCAACCACGAGTGCGGTGAACTCCGGGTAAATATTATTACCAATCAGTAGAACAGCGCTAGGTGGTATGATGAACCGGGAAATCCACTCGAGATGTCGAGAGGGTAGATGGTTGTTTTGGAGGTTGTGATGAGGACGATTTTGGAACGGAACGGGTTGTGCTCGATGATGCATCGTTCTTCTTCACACAGTCTGTGAAGACGAGTTCGATTCTGAAATAAGTTTTGTAGAAATGCATAATACATGCATTTTATTTGCATAATAATGCAAAATACATAATCAGCATGAATATAATTACAACCATTCATAATATGAACACTCACCGTCAGGCATCGAAAGCACCGACAACATGGGCCGGTGGTACGAAAAGTACGAAATGTACCTCGTACATTCAACCCGAATGTTCCTCCGGTGGAAGGTCAAATCGAGACATGTCCCACCAAGGGTAATCGCCTGGGCTCGATCTGTGGCCAATTCTAGTTGGAGGTATTGCGACATGAAGGCGATGAGCTCGTTGTTTTCTGGTTTCGAAACATCGATGTTGAAGTCTCCAGTAACAACTATGGGCATCGGCGAACGAAAGTAGTGGATCAGGTTTCGCGCGAAGAAACACTTATTCTGCTTTAACGTTGTATCTGGTAAAGACAAGAAACCTTATTAGTTTCCAAATATTAATAATAAATTGAACAGTAACTTTTATACCTGGTGATAGATACAACGCAAACAGCAACGCACGAGTCTCCATGATCCGCCGCGCCCACCAGTGCATCCCGGCTGGCACTGAGTTGCTGAATATCGTGGGCTACCGCTATTTCCGATGCACCAATTTTCTGTTAGATGGCTACCCCTCCAGCTCTGGTCGCGTGGCGCTTCTGTTGGACGATGCAGTCATAGCCAGCAATAGCTACGCTAGTGCCATCATCCATCCAAGTTTCGCTTAACGCGAGTAAGTCAACGGCGTTGAGAACATGATCCGTTGCAATATCAGATGCATGTGCATTCAGACTTTGCACATTTATGCTCATCATCGTGCAAGCGGATCTGTTCGCTATTGCAGGCTATTGCTCTGCCTACGAGCCATGGTAATTTTGAACGCCGAATGCACTGTGGTTCCACCCATGGCAACTGTGGTTCCACCGATGCAACGTAGGCATTGTTCTGCCTGTTGTGCGCCTGACTGAACCGATTGACAGTTTCCATCAGAATCTTCAGGGTAAAAGTCTTACCACAGCCTGCCGGGCCAGTGAAGAATATCTGGACGCGCTTTCTGTTGCCATCGAAACTATGCAAGTTGTCGATAACTTGCAAAACCAAACCACGTTGGTCTGCGTTTGTAGCGCGCACCATCTCGCAGTAGGCCAGCTTCGGCATAACGTTCGAACGCTGTTTGACGACTGCAGCTAAGGGTCCAGGGTATGGATGTCGTCATCATTGGGTTCCATATTGATGGTGCGAACGAACTCGTCGTGCTTCTTGCTGCCAACCTCCTGCTGATCACCATCGTTATCAGAGATCCGAAAATATATATATAGTCGTACTCCTTGCGTTTGGCGAGTATGGTGGCGCCATGTTCCTCGTACAATTGCTCAAATTTGTTCCGGTCGAGCACATCGCAATCTTCATTGCGGAATGGCATGAAGAGTAGTACCATCTCCCGTTTGTACTCGATCGTATCCGTCATGTCATACGAGCACCACCGCAGCACACGAGGAAAGCCACGCAACTTGTAGGTTTTATGGCCGCTCTTCCTATCCTCCGTGTAGTGCGCGGCAAAATCCACCAAACACACATCATCCAACCCTGCACGTGCCTCGTATCGTTGGATGATGTTGAGGGTCCAAACGTCGGTGGAATCAGGCTGAAGTCCTTCCTCGTCCATTTGTTCGGTACGCTTTCGGGACTTGATACGCTGCTGTGGCCACATTGTCGGAATGAACTCAACCTATAAAAGTAGGAAAATTTCAACTATAATTTGAAATAATATTAGCTCAATAAAACAGTACCTTTCGGCTAGCTTCCGACATCGATTGCCGAAGCAGATACCACGCAGCCTCCTGAGCAACCATTTCCACCGAGTTGAGCATTTTCAAGCTAGCCAGCTTAAGTAACCCACAGTAGTCTTGATCTGGATGCTCTTCCTGCAGCTTAACGAGTTCACGTTGAAAGCTGCTTATGCCCCTGTTTGATTTATTTACATAATCTACGACGTAGGCAGCACACGAGAACACCTCCAATATAAACTGCAGATCCATGTTGGAGCCCAGTTTCCCAGCGATCCACGGGTTGAAAGAATTGGTCCACAGTTGTGACATGGAGCGCTTCAACATGACAGTTGGTCGGCTGATCGAAGAGCGAATAACATCGAGATACCGTTCGTAGGTGCAGTTGCAGTCAACAAGGAACGCATCGAGGCTGTCGAAAACCTTGGTTTCCAAAGCTTCTCGCATTTTCGTCACCTGTTGTTTCAACTGACCGAGTCGACCGTCACCTGCTGTGATGGGGAGCAGAATGCGGGTTTGATCCATTGGCCAGTAGGGAATATTAAACCGGCACCGCTTGTCGTTACGCTTGAAGCAGGTAAACGTGTGCTTATGAACCTTAAATTAAAAATATATCAAGACTAATCAGTAACTAATCGGCATAGTTTAAGCAATTTAGATTTACCTGATTGCCATACGTTTCAGGCAAGTCTTCAGCATTAACGGAGCACAGCATGTCGATCAGCTCGACGGTAGCGGGCATGTTCTCAGATAACTGTTCCTGGGGATCGTTAGCCATCCAGAGGAGGATGTGAGCGTGTGGGCTGCCACGATGCTGGAACTCTATGCGTATGAAATAATCAACCACATAGTATCTTCCGAACGGGCTGTATTGACGCGAGGATAGCAGCTGCATGAAGACATCGACGAGCTTATTGAAGTACACACAGCACGTGACTGGATCGTCACTCACCAGCGTGGCCCGTTGCAGTACTAACTGCACTGCAACGGGCCACGCTGGTGAGTGCGGTATCTGCAACACCAGCTTCGTTGCTCGATAGCTTTTGCAGTATGGCGAGCAAATGAGGCCACCGGGTTTCGCTTGCACTCAGCGTCAGGAACATAGTTGGCATTCCCAGCTGGCGAATCATCGCGAATGTCCCGTTTACTTTGTTGCCAGTACTGCACCGAGTTTGGAATGGTCTTCATGAACGACAGGTTGCGCTCGATGCAAGTCTCCAAGAATTGTCTGTCTTCTAGCTGGGCACGTGTGATGTTGGCTATACCCATACACTTGAAGGTGTTACTCAATCCTTGAGACACACGCAACCGCATGATCTTCATCGCCATGTACAGAACATGCTCAGGTTTGGCGCCGCGTCGATCTCGACGACGTAGCTCACTGGTAGCCATCATAAATGGAGTTACCCGTACATCCGGATTGAATGCTCTACCATGGCCCAGGTAAATATCCGGAAACGACAGGTCTTCGGCAAACTCATCATATATAATGGACAGCGGCGTTCGATTTTGCCCCGGAGCTATTTCCAGACAGTTGTCCTCATTCCATAGGAGGGTGTGCTGTTGGCCAATCAGTAGCTCTACCTCGTTCGATGCGTCGATGATCTCCAGTTCGAACGGTTGAGGGGTCTGATCGATGGCCATCAAATTCTCCTCGTTGAAGACTATTCCGTTCTGCCTGTACAAGGGAGTGGTGCAGAGATATTCCAACCAGGCTTTAACGGTGTGATTCTTGACATAGCCGGAGAGATAGCTCGATTTATGGATCAAGTGTCTCTTTATGCACACATTGAACGCATAATCGTCATCCAGCTGGCGGGGAAGCTCATTCACCATTTGGACCACATCCACCGGAATAGCCATACTTCCAGCAGCATGACGCAAGCGTCGCAGCTGCATAAAGTTCAGCCTGGGTGAAACCAGTCGCTTCGCTATCGGATCCAGTGGTGGCAGATTTGGTGGAATGTCAGGATAGGTGAAGCCATTCGACTGCGACAGCGTAGGAATAGATCCACGTTTCAAGCTGCTTCGGCATGTAGCACAATCCGACCACACTCCCAAAGAAGTTGGTGGCCGACAGAACAGCAGCCTCGGCAGAAGTAATTGGCTTTAGATCACGAACGAACCAAAGCCTTGCACACACGTTGCAGGCATGTCCGAACTCATTATCCAAGAAACGCTTCTTGAATTCCCGATCAGCTCGGTCAAAGTTGGGTCCTCCTTGACTACCGATCGAATTATCGTGAGGTTCACTGAACTCATGATCTTCGTCAGCTGCGCCTTGCGGGGTGGACGGTGACGGAATATCGTTGATCGGGATTGCATCAACCTCCATAGCAGCAAAACCGTTGATTGACTCCGCTCGAACAGGTGGTGATGATGGAACCGGGGCAGCACGGGTGGTGTTGAATACTCCACGAAGAAAGCGTAATGATTAGTTCATTAGAATAGTTCTCACCGAGACAATATTGACAAATTAAATTATACATTATTGACAGATCAAAAGCAATAGGACAAAAATTAGCATATTGACATTAGTATAAACAACAGAAAAATCTTAATTGTTATACAAGAATAAAAT
Source organism: Ochlerotatus camptorhynchus (assembly GCF_037179485.1). Lineage (NCBI taxonomy): Eukaryota > Metazoa > Arthropoda > Insecta > Diptera > Culicidae > Ochlerotatus > Ochlerotatus camptorhynchus. The sequence continues at coordinate 53,495 of NW_027040999.1, forward strand.
AGTTTCTTGAATTCTAAATAAAACCGTGTACAAATAATACTACGGCAAAATGTGTATTTTGAAAAATTTGATCGATAATAATATAAGGGTTATTTGGAACATATTTTGCTTGTTGCATCTCCGGCTAACACACATGGCTGGTTGCTGCAAATGAAAAATTTCATCAGCGGCTCTTCGGTTTGTCGCTCGGTTCTTTACGAATAGATGCTACCTAGCGCTGCTGGCCATCCCATCACAATACAGATTATTATTTAAAAGTGAAATCGGAGCGAAATCTTTAGTTGAAGAATGCCGGAAAATCAAAAAAACGGCCCTTTTCAGGGCCACCAACAATATCTGAAAGGGTTATTTAGAACTTGTTCTGCTATTGAGGAATAGAACAATAAATAACTGAAGCACTTAAATGTGGATAACATAAACATCGACTTTGCGTGGTCCTACGTCATTCCGCGGTCGGGTCTAACCCTTTAATTTTTATTTTATTTAAGGGGGGCTATTGTCAAGCGCCGTATTGAAAATGGAATCTATGGCTCTGCGAAGATTCAACTTTCGATATTCAAGTGTCGGAAAGGCATTAGAAAATTAATCGTTAAACTCTTTCTTGATAATGTTGTGGTTGTTTTTCCAACGCGCTCGGCGTAGTTGCCCTTGCGGAGCAGACGGTGAATACGACCGACTGAGAACTGCAGCAGCTGGGCATTCCATGACGGCGGCCCAGTATACCGGAGCACTGGCACCAACGCACTCGGCGTAGTTGCCCTTTCGCCCCCAGGATCTGCTGCCGCTGCTCTGCTGCTGGATCGACGATCGGATAGACAATGATGGAACGGGCGACCTTGTTGGACGCTTATATAGTAGAACAGAAAATATCAGAGGTGTCAGATACTCGCAGCTGATGTCTCGGTTGGAGAAAGTATAAGAATATAAAAAAATCAATCGATTTTCACCATCTTTAGACAATGGTTTACTTTCCTTTTACTGATTCCGATCAATAGCTGGGCGGTTTCTTCCTCGTTCTATGGATGGTCATGTGGGCTGCAGTTTGCAGGTAGTTTTTCATTGTGTACTTAAGAACACCACCAGTCACTACGCGGATGGAATTCAAATTTGAAATCTGTGTTAGGGAAATTGCTTTTTGCAGACAATCAATGATAATTTTAATTATCAAAGCATCAGTTGCAAATTCGTGCAATTTTCAATAGTGACATAAAAAAAAAAGGTTAAATTTAACAGATATGTAAAAAATATCTGATCGATTGGTGATAAAATTATTGAAATTAGTCCAGGGGCAGATGAGTTAATAACGTACAAAATCTTTCATTTTTTGTTACATGTTCCATTTTAGGTTTTCACAAAGTGTACCCCCATATAGAAATCATAGACGTAGTCCTACGTCAAAAAGTAATTTAATAGTCATGCAATATATAAAATATAGAGAATGTATAATAAACAAGTATTACAAAATACAAATAAACTTAATTTTAGATCGACAGAAAAAAAAAAAAATCTAAAAAAAAAACAGTTGTACGCTCAATTGTGAGATACACAGTAGGCCCACATGTCATTCAAAACTTATTCTACTTCTCTGCTCTGAATGTAGACTTTACCGTTTTTTTTCGGAATTCAATTTAGACGTGTCAGCATAAATGGGTATTCAGTTTTCTTTCAAACTAGGGTATAAATATGTGTTTGCTATGCTTGACTTGCTCGGAGATGTGCATCAATGTTTTTAACTTTGATAGTAAAAAAAAAATCACTCAATACAACCATCTTCTCAGTTAGTACCCATCACCATCACCATTTTCAGAGCTGGCTAACCTTGTTATCATCTGCGCTTTCATATTTAAATCTGATTAAAAGTTATCTCCCCCAAGATCATAAGCTCTTTCACGCACGATATCTCTTGTCCGCAGAAATTTGCTTTTGAAGCGCACACAATAACCTAGTTATGAGTTTTACTTTGAAAGATACCACACTCCTTTGGGAAGTATTTCCATTTCCCTTCGTCTTGCTCATTTTAGCAGATTGGAGTGCGACAGGCAGCGTTACGGATGAATTAAAATTAGCTGGAAAAAGGGACTTGATGTTTCTGACCATGGAAATCGGAAGAGAGTCGGCTGATACCTTTGTTTTGATCTGACATATGATGGATTGTCAGTTTTACATTTTCCATCATTTAGCATCATTGGGGCTTTTCTTAGCTCTGTTGGCAAAAGCGCAGCTATATATCAAGACCATACTGGAGGTAGCTGCACGCAAAACAAAGTTCTCTTTAAGTTCAACAAAGGGTAAGTAAGTTTGTATTCTTCTTCTTTTTTAAATATATTTCAATCATCATCATCATTAGATATTTTTGATTCCTTGTATATATCTTACATTGGCTTTGCTTTGGCAATTCAGTATTTTAAACAGGTTTTCTTTAGCTGCATGTCAGTATAACAATTGACATCTCTTAAAAAAACCCGAATTTATCCACCTATGCACAGTGGTTTGAATGCTCAATATCACGAACTTTTTTTATTTGCGCCTTCAATGTCGGTTTTTTCACTATGATGTCTTTAAAAGAGTTTTTGCATAAAATAAGGCGCAAAGACTAGTGATAGGTTTTAGTTCGGAACTCCACCACAGGCGGCGCTGCAAAATCTAACTTTTTACATTTACAAGATAGGTATGTGGTGTCTTGAGCAAAGTTGTAGATAATTTTACTACAAAAATCTTTGCTAAACACACAAATCCTCTATATTCCTTAGTTTTTGAGATACGTAGCGTTTAATATGACTGTTCAACAAAATTTAATTTTTTCACTTTTTATAACATATTTAAAAAAAACTATAGTTTTTAGAAGACTATAATGTTCAACAAATATATGTATTTTATCACAATACAAAACTTTGTTAAAGACGTCCAAAAGGTATCGGTCACACAGACTGAGTTATTCACAAATTTAGTAAATTTTTTTACATATTTTGTGCCCTCACAGACAAAAATCCGGCAAAATCCGGCAGGTGAATCTTAAATAGGATGAAAGCTTCTTCAAAAGTGATCTCAAATTCCATTGAAACATTTGTCCCTTTTAGAATCCTCGTTGATTATTTTGCATTTCAAAAAGGTCTTGACCACGGACATCAGAGTAATTGCCATAATCATAAATCACAGTAGTCTACTTGAAGGTAATATATAATTTTCAGTTAGCTATTATTATATTATAATTAAATGATTTAACGTATTACGTTATACATCATTGTATGCATGTATATATAAATAAATCAAAAATATTAACAAAGGTTACACAATATTGTTATCAAAAACATTTTTATCTTTCTCTTCCACATCAAGCATGTATTTCGCATCGCTACAGAGGTCATTAATCGGCTTGTCTTGAGATGCTCTAAGGCTGCTGATGAGAGGATCAGAAAATGTTCCCATTTGATTCCAATTTGATAGGCACAATGGATGTAACAAACATATTTGCATCGGATTTAGTTCCGTCATCATCGTCAAGTGCTTGATTGTGTTCACTTAATCCAGTTGTGCCATCAAATCCCCACTTAATCATCGTTTTCTCCAATTCGTCATCACTAAACTTTTCCAGCGTGGACGCATTTGCATCAACAATCCTCATTGTCGTGTGCTCCAAGAGATCCTTTAGTTTCACTTCTGCAGACGTTTCCGAAACTACTAACCCTGTATTGGGATAACAACACTTTTTAGTTTGCAGCATTTTGTAGTAGGACGGGTACATTTTGTAGTAGGACGGGTACATCCTCAAGCAATTTCATTTGGGTTGCAAATGCAAGTTCATCTGTTGGGTAGTTAGGCCGCATTGCAGACGTCTTGCGTCTCTTAACAACCTCGCTGCTTTCTTCGAACGCCAAAGATTTTCTTCCACGACGGGAAGATCCAGAAGTACAAAGGAAACGATCAACAGCTTTCTGTGGTTGTTTGAAGGGGCTATCGAAATAACCACGACTGCTTTCAAGCATAGTCCGGTTGTGGGTTTCCCACAGTTTTTTTTTAATATTTGCATGTCGCCTTCACAAAATGGTTGATTTCAGCTGCCACTTGTGTCCAGAGAAGTTTTTGACTGTTACGGCATTGATTATGTTTCAATGCCGTAACAGTCAAAAAGTTCTCTCGACACAACGTTTGATTTATCAATGTCATTTCCCTTAAATTCTTTCCACAGTTTAAAAAGCTTTCGCCTGTCGATTTCAACTAAAATTTTATTTGATAACTTATAATTTAAACTATTTTTGAAATTGTCACAAACAAATAACTTCCATAGATAACTCATTTATATCATGAATTGGAAATTAACACTGAATACCTTATTAACTACATGGTTGTACTTACTTTCATTGTTAAAAGACATGCTTTTCTCACTTTTGGGATCTGCTAAGGAAATGTTGAAAAAATAACCTTCACATTTTCTAAGGAATATGCGTTTAATGCTGCAAAACCGATCAATGTGTGACCAAACTTTGTTATATTATCACTGAGCCTACTTTGATTCAGTATTTGACAAATGCGCGCTGACACTGAACTACGGAACGACCTTTTAAAAATACAAAACAATCAACGAGGATACTAAAAGGGACAAATGTTTCAATGGAATTTGAGATCTCTTTTGAACAAGCTTTCATCCTATTCAAGATTCACCTGCCGGATTTTGCCGGATTTTTGTCTGTGAGGGCACAAAATATGTAAAAAAATTTACTAAATTTGTGAATAACTCAGTCTGTGTGATCGATACCTTTTGGACGTCTTTAACAAAGTTTTGTATTGTGATAAAATACATATATTTGTTGAACATTATAGTCTTCTAAAACCTATAGTTTTTTAAATATGTTATAAAAAGTGAAAAAAATTAAATTTTGTTGAACAGTCATATTAAACGCTACGTATCTCAAAAACTAAGGAATATAGAGGATTTGTGTGTTTAGCAAAGATTTTTGTAGTAAAATTATCTACAACTTTGCTCAAGACACCACATACCTATCTTGTAAATGTAAAAAGTTAGATTTTGCAGCGCTGCCTGTGGTGGAGTTCCGAACTAAAACCTATCACTAGTCTTTGCGCCTTATTTTATGCAAAAACTCTTTTAAAGACATCATAGTGAAAAAACCGACATTGAAGGCGCAAATAAAAAAGTTCGTGATATTGAGCATTCAAACCACTGTGCTATGGTGTGATCAGACCCTTCTTACTTATTCAAGTTTATTTATTTTATTGTCATTATCAGTGACCAAGCCCCCCACCCCCGTGTCATCCAGTGACACTACGCCACTGCCTGGGGGTACCCGGAATATATCCGGGTGTAGTCTATTTGGTGAGGCTACCAATCACCTTATCATCGTATTTTAATGTGATTTAATGGGTTTTAATTCAATTCATATTCAAGCAACTTCCCCGGGGTACCCGGAACATGTCCAAGTGTGTCCAATGTGGTCTGGAACACTTAACACGACTTGCATTGATCTTATTTTTGAATTCTGTAGTAATTTGATGTGTCGCATGATGGTTTTGATACGTTTTCCGTTAAATCCAGCGTGAAGGCCCATATTCACCGGATCTTATTCCGGCCATATCTCCGGAACCGGTTCACCGATTCCAAAACCGTTCAATAGCGTTCAATGGGACCCCAAGACCTATCATTTGGCGCCGAGTTTGTCCAAATCGGTTGAGCGGTTGCTGAGAAACGTGAGCGCATTCATTTCGTTACATACACACACACATACACACATAAACACGTACACACACACACACACACACACACACACACACACACACACACACACACACACACACACACACACACACACACACACACACACACACACACACACACACACACACACACACACACACACACACACACACACACACACACACACACACACACACACACACACACACACACACACACACACACACACACACACAGACATGTTCCGATCTCGTCGAGCTGAGTCGAATGGTATATGACACTCGGCCCTCCGGGCCTCGGATCGATAGTCGGTTTTTCAAGTGATATCTATACCCTTCTTTGTAAGAAGGGTAAAAAACCAAAAACTTAATCTTATCTAAGTATCAAGGAAATTAATCGTTGCAATTGAGGATTGCAACGAGTTTTGCCTGAAATGATTAATTATTTTGTTGGACATTTGTTCTAAAGTCTCAACATTCGAAATTCAATGTACCTCGGTAGTACCAGGGAGGCAACTTCAAGATCATATGAGTTTATTTCTTCAAGCATTTCCTGTTTATAAGACGATACAAACATTTTATATATTTGTTACATATGGTTTGAATTTCCTCAATGTGAAAAAATTAATTGTTGGTCAAGTTTGGTCCAAAATATTTGGTTTGACCAGAAATTTGGAACTCCGTTTATAGTGACTATGTGACTTCTACTAGGATTCAAAAAGGAAGCTCTAGGCTTATGTGGGAATATTATAAGGCTAGTTTTGAAAGCCTTTGGGCGAAATCTTCTATGTTTGTAAATAAGCAAATGAAAAGTTTTGAGGGACCAGTTCGTTTTTGTTTGCTAATCTGGTTAAATGTTGTACTTAAAGATAAATCGTCCAGCTCAATCCTTTGTAGGAATAATAGGTGGGATAATCATCATCATAATTTACCTTTGAAGAAAGTTTCATCATTTACCTACCAAGAAAGTTCCATTCAATACCGATCGAAAATTCGATGTAAAATGACAGCGATATGAACATAACAAATTTTCATGTTTTTTTTTGTGTGCTTCCAAACTTATGTTCGGGAGTGTATGAATAATTTGAACCTTGTCTTATTACCATCTCCAGAAATCAACTTTTACACGCAGATGATATCATACCACACTTAGAATGCCATTTCGAATTTACCTTCATCATTCAGAGTCATCCACAGCAGACATACCACACATATCACAATCCAGATGGTATCGGCAATAGGAAAACTATTGATACGTATGATTCAGTGGAAATTGGACTATCCACACTTTAGGTGGTCTTGTGCTTCGATATGGTTCAGCAAAGTCCAACAATGTTTACACAATCACAGAATTCCTAGCTCTAACAGGGCAACCTAACCTCAAATAGTTTCCCCACACGAAGTACGTGAGCAAATGAAGTTGGCCGACGGCGGACTGATGAAGCTATCACTGAACTTTCTGAGAAATTAATAGATTTCTACTGCTGAATGTCTGCCATTCACCTATTTTGTGTGGAACGTTTGGGCGTCTTGCATGTTAGCACAATCAATTTTCCTGGGAATGATTCTCATCAATAATGTACTGTTTGATTTCGCTCGTATACGATGGAGAATGATTTTTGAAACTCTAACTCAATGCAATCGTGACAAGACTGGAAATGTTTGCAGCTGTTTTGTGAATGAAACGTATCTGAAGTGGCTACGAATTTCATTCAAGCAAACATGACTAAATAAAGCAAACGACTGTTGTTCAATCCTATATTCCAAAAACAGATTTTCAGGTCTTGGTGAATAAAATTCCGTTAAATTTAATTAGAAAAGATTCTAAACTAGTTCTTTACCTTACTCGTGTACACAAAGCATGTACCATTTATAAATGGGACAACAACAATTGCATTTAGTGGCGGCGGTGGTGTAGTGATAAGCGTTATTGCCTCTCACCCCAAAAAAACCTCGGTTCGATCCCAGTCGGCGCCGTCTTGCTGCCTCCCTGGCGTCGGTAGCATTGGTACAAGATCGACGGTAAACAAATCAAGGAAATAAAAACAACAATTACGTATACTTCGGATACAGATTAACATATTGAAGAACTGTTAACACACCACCACTATGACGTTCTACAAAGGTACGAGGTCAACGTTGTCCAGTTTTCACCAAAATACCTCAGCCTACCCAATTGTCCTCAGTTCAGGTCAAATGAAAAATGATGGTGGAAGAGGGAAACAAGGATAATCAGAAAATCAATATACGATCATCCTAAATCAGTATGCCCCCCAAGTCAATAGAAAAGCAATAGTATTTTGAAATTTGGCGATTGTTTTTATTCAGTATAATTTACCAATTTTCTCAAAATTCGATTATGATTGTTTTATTTGAAATTCGTTTATAATTGATATGTGCTCAACAGCCACCACAGCAAACTAATTTCACTAACTAACTAACTAACAAAAGTATTGATGAACGGTATCATTCGCATCTAGCCTCGGATCTAGTTAGGACATAATTGATAAACACTATTCCGGAATTAATCCGCTCGAGTCCATTAGGGGGCATGGCAAACATGAGGAATACCGTGATATACAGAGGCAAACACATTTCGCAAATCAATATTTGTTCGTCGGACTGGACCAGGCTGCGAATAACCATTATACTTCGATGGGCATCGATTTGCAACAGCTGCGTTTATGGCGGATGTGGAGGCGATTTTCGTGCCTATTATCGGCACGTAATGGCCATGAAATTATTATATCTCCATTAGACTACCGCACGATCTCTCGACACGACTGAATGTCGCCGTTGTCATCCAAAATGTGATGCTATCAGTTAGTTGTGAACGTGAGATCATTTGCAACCACCACCACACCATAGTGGTAATTGTTGCACCCTATTAACGGACATCCGGAGTGTTGCTGGTGGAAGCATTGTGCACTTTTTGGAAGTGACAAGTTTTTCGTGCCACTTGTTAGTTAAATAATATCAAATATAACCGTCATATGGACCCTTATGGTTTTTGCAATTATTTATGTTAGGATTTCTTGAAGCAGGAAAGTGTGGTAAAAGCTTCATCAATGCATATTGCTACAACACAGTGCCACGGATGCAGTTAAGTGCATGCAATGAAAATTATTCGTTTATCATTATGTACGCCAACGATGAAATTTATATTATTGAAGGCTCACAGACACAAAACGTAAGCATTTGAATACGAACTGGAGCCTGGTAGGAATTTTCCAATGAAATAACATGATGTGAATGGAGAAAAACAATATGTATAGGTATGTCGATGGACGCCAATTCCATTTATCTACTGAATAACGACAAAAAAATACCATCGTTTCTACACAAATCGCAAATAATACCTGGTATACGACAAGGACAAAGCAATTAATTAGAATGCCAAACCTAAGGCGAACCGTCCTTCGGGAATGTTGTGTCCCAACCGGGGATGGACGACCGGATCTAGATTCTGGGAATAAAATGATAAATTATTCACCTCTAGCCAACGGAAGTCTACCTTGTTAGACCTTTTAGACCAAACACGATTAACTATTCGGCATAGGACACTGTCAGACACACACACACAAAATGTTGTGTAAAATGGAAGCCTAATTGATTCATGCTAATTGGTCACTACACTTCCATCAGTCCACACGCCTGATCGAAGTATTTAAACACTTGATTTTTTAAATACGCAATCATATGTATTTAAATTGCATTTCACTTTGGTTTAACACACGTTGATTTATAATGTTTCAAACTTTTAAATTTTGAAAAGATTACACGCACGTTTATTTTTGCTGTTCTAAGCTCGATATCAAGACTTTGGCTCTACAACTAGAAGTCAAGCAAATAGAGACCTGAAGTTTGTGAAGTGTAAATCTAAACCACGAAGTCTGAGCAGTGATACTCAAATTGGATGGATCTGTTGTGATTTTTGTCCAGGCTGGTTCCACATTTCCTATGTGGTTCGTCTTCATAAGGGCTGTACAGTAATGGCTGCTTCTGAGCCCCGAGCAGCGTGTATTTTTAGACTTCCCAATATTATGATGGAGGTGTGGCGGATCATTACTCGGGGAATTTCAGACAGATGAACCGGAATGGTAAATGTTGGTTCCTGTCAAGAAGTGGATCATCTACAATTGGGATTGCTACGATGAAAAGTGGCATAGCGTCTTGTTGTAGACTTGGTGAGATTGTTCTTTTTTTATCGTTTTTTTTTGTCAGTTTGTACTCCTTGAATCCATGTTTGAGGTTGATCATGTGCCCACGGAGAAGGAGTAGACTGTGTGTGTGATCGAACGTGACGTTTGTTTGTTTTTTTCGTGGAGTTGTTTTTATCTATAATCGGTTGCTCATCTGCCAATTTCTAGTTTGTCAGCGAGTTCATTAAGACAGAAGAAGTCCTGCGAGAGCTGCATATCATTGTATCTAGTGCTACCTCCCAGCTATTTCCCGCTGAGAAGCTGTTCCGAAGACAAGTAGAACCTCCATGAGGCGTCCCATCATTAGTTCCATCATTCGCCTCAGCGTTGAGTCGCAGCGCTGAACCTGACAATTGGCCTCGAAAAGGCTTGCCAATGCACATAAACTTAGAAAATTATTGTTAATTTAGGTGCTCTGCGAGCGACATATACGAGCGACAATTTTGACATAAATTTCTGTCATAACAGACGCGAAATATAGCTCAATCAAATGTACTTTTCGTTGAACATCGTAGTTTTCAGTGTCGGCGTACGTAATATTACATGACATGTTTGTTTACGTCTCATGTTTTATATCAAAGATGGATTCCGTCACGTGTAAAATTAGTTTTTTGTAAGTGTGAATCAAAAATCGACTGCATATATCCGATCATTTTTTATCTCAAATCGAAGGAAGACATTGCGCTCAACTACCATAAACCGGACCCTACACAGCAAAAAAATAATTTTGATATCACGTCAAAGTGGATGCACTACAATCATGTCGAAAATATGGTGTAATATTACTTGCTAAAAAGGACAAAATTATCATTAATACAATGCATGAACTGACATTACGCTGCTTTTACTGCATTTGTTTATTTATGTGGTCATAAAAATTACATGAAATTTTCGACATGATTGTAGTGCATCCACTTTGATGTGACATCAAAATTATTTTTTTGCTGTGTAGTCGTTAGAACTTCAAACTGGAGAATCAGGATTTTCTAGTTCTTTGTTACTTTTCATGACTTGATAAAAGTGACAAGACCCGGGTAGTGACCACCGCCGTTATGCATTTCTATATTGTATATTTCAAATCAAAAATATTGTTGATGTTCATTGATTTCACATAATCTTTTTCCCTTTGTCCTTCTCCTTTTCCTTTCCCTCTTCTCTTTTCAGAAAGCGAGTAATGGCGCTATAGCCATTAGTCATAAAAGGCTTAGACAAGGGTTAGTGCTCATGCCCCAACCGTCAGAAGAAAATGGAGCATCACTTAACCTTTCTAGCTTTGATGCTTCCAACGACCAACCAATCATATAATTACCAAAATCGGAACGTACGGTACGAGATGTCCACGTTTCATACATTTATTAAATTCTGAAGCATCGTGTTTAAATCTTCATCAGACCGTCTTGTACTAACCAGTCGAGTATTAGTACAAGACACCATGCCGCTTGCATGTGTCGGTCTCAGGGCACGAAATTTTACATGACTTTTTCGTAGTGTGTGCTGTTATTCAGTGCGATTGACAAATTGAATAATGGTTGTGAAAAAGTTGAGTAAATGCTCTCCAAAACTATTTTGGTAGCTTCTGCTTGTAGCTGTATCTCAGTTTTTTCAGCTACTTTACAGTACAATGCTGGAAAAGTTGGCTTATAAAGCTGAAAATGTTTGTTGGGCAACTTCCAGTCCTACAATATGGGTGTTTTTGGAATGGGGACGATCCCAAGTAACAATTCAGCATCCATTAAGCATCCACTCTGATTTATAATGGGTTTATAACGGCAATGAACAATCCATTTAGTATAAATACAGCATTTTTAAGTGTAGAACATTCGTGCTTAGTAATTCAGCTTTTTGCTGTTTTAAAAACCTTGTATAATCTAGCGTCAAAGTCAACAACTGTATTGTTTTAAAAATAAATTTAAAGCAGCTCTAAATCCCTGCATAAAACTGTTCTGTAATTCAATCATGAACTTCTTAAGTAATTTGTTATTAATGTCTTGATAGAATACTCGATAAACGTGTTCTTTCATTATAAAAACAACCATAAAAGCATTAGGTTTTAAATGAAAGCAAAAAGCATATATTGTTGCTTTTTAGATGTTTAAAAGTGTATCATAAAATCCCCATTACTCTCATTACGAATTAAGCTAAAAATATAGATCCTCATTGTTGCGAGAGGCAACAGGTGTACAGGGGATTTCTTCCGTAAATATAATACCAGGACCCAGAATATAGGAATTCGTAGAGATATTATAATTTTCCTGTAAATAGGTTACATAGTTTAAGTTATAATGTGTTTTGTATATATCTATAAGTGTGTTCTATAATAATTTTATTTGCATGTATGCGATCATTATCGGTGTAAGCTCTAGCTGTAAATTTGGTTTGCAATAAGTGTTTCATTTTTACTCACGTTTAGTCCCCTTTCTGTAGTTGTTTGATTTTAGCTGTTTTGAGAGTAGAATGCGACAAGCGCGATTCCAACTCTGTAGGCTAGTTTTTAAGTTAGATAGTAGCTCTATTTAGCAGTAGTACCCTAGAAGCTATTAATTCAGGTTTAGGATAGTTATAGGTTCAATTTTATTTAATTATACTCACTAGATTAGGTAGTAATGTAAGTATAAACTATTATTTAGTAGTAATCTCTTTTATGAAAAAATGTACATAATTTAGTATTAAGTACAAATCCTATACCGCACGGCCTTTTAGATTTACTTGGCTATATGGCCTTTGTTTTTGGTTATCTGACACTTACCCAGATCGATGATAGACCTACCACATTCTCATTGTCAGTTATCCGTCACAGGCGATCGCATGCCAGGGTTGCCTGTCCAGAAATATCGAAGGATAGACTAAATAGTATTAAAAAAAAATTCGACTTCAGCAAAATTTTCTTCTTTAAAAGAACTAGCACATCTGGCTGGACCGGTACCATCAACAACTGACTATCTGGCGGAGAAGAGTTAAGTGAGCGTGGCCCTCGAATTCATAAAACATTGTCGAAATGGTCTAAAAACAGACCAGCCTTCTCCAGATCTTGAGAATAGATGACAATCGGAATAACTTGCATTTTATTCGGCGAAAGGGCCAACTCTGCGAAAAATTACACATGCGTACATTCCTGCATCGTTTGATGGTGCACTTCGGGAAACATCCGTAAGAAATGTTGTATAAAACAGTATCGCACAATTTCTGAGGAACTGCTTCCAATCCATCGGGAGAAAATCACGCTGGATCGCACACTGCAACTATCGAAAGATAAACGAACTTTGACGCTTAACTTTTTGCAGGACACTTTGCCTCCATAAATCTGAACGGGTTAGAATTAAGCAAAATGGCTTTATACAAATACCATTCAGTCTGCAAATTTTCTTCATAAAAGTCATTTTAAAACCACATGAATTTATTAGGGTTTTCATGAAAGCAAAACAACTTTTTCACAAATGGCCCATGAAAATCAACTTTTATGCCTCCGCCATATTACAATTATTTTGATTGTTTTTTTACGATCATCGATTTTCAATCTATATTTTCTTGTACATAACTTTATTTTGGTCAATTTAGCAAATATTTAAAATGCTAAAATCAATAAAAAAAAATCTGCTAAGTACGATGGATATAGTAAGTCTAAATGTTAAATAATTAGTCAAATCGACGTTTTCCGAGGGTAGACTATTTTTTTTTTCGATGTTTTCACGTACTTTTTACATGAGATATAGGCATCTAAAATTGAAGAGATTCGAGAATACATCCTACAGAATTTTCTCCAGAGTGGACCAACTAGATAAATTCTAGTCTCAGTAAGATTTTGGTGTATGCATATATGGCAAAGCAGGGTTTTATGAATGTTGTTTTATAGTAGCTTTGTAGGATTTCATAAAACTTAAAATGTTACTTGGGACGTGACATAATTGGCGCTATTGTGGAATCCGAGATGACGACTTCCGGTTTGTGAAAAGTGTCAAATTTTCAGAATGGCAATGACGTGTAGAAACCATTTCAGAATTACAAAAAAAGGACGGAAGCTGCAATCTTAGATTCTAGAATGACACTATCAGCCATTTCCTCACGATATCAAAATGCTGTTAGGTAGATTTGTCAATTCTCATTAATTTTTTATATTGATTATATTAATTGAAAGCGATATCCAAGCGATTGTTCTTCATTGCTCTAGGTGAGACATTCCCTATTTTTTCCCAGTCACAAAATAAGGATAAACTATGAATTATGGCAAACGTCCATGAGTCAAACAGACAATTCGTATTCGAAATAAATTATTTTACACGATTTTACAGGCTTATGACTAACATCCATATTTGGAAATAACTTTATACCGAATGTCCATTATGGCACCATCTGTATGGCACACGTCCATATGGTTAACGTATTTATGGCTGATGGGGTTTTATCTCTTACGATAGCTGTTTCGTGATTTAATAAACATCTCCGACAGAAGCTATAAATCAATAAGTTAGCAGTAAATTTTGTTTAGAAAGTAATCGGTGTAGGGGTGAATAATCCTGAAATTATGAAAGGAGATTTTAAATGTTTATTTGAAGTATTAACCTATTTTACCTGACGTGTGTTACTTTCGTAAATGTTTATAGGCCGAGTAAAAATATTGATAGTGTAACTGATTAATTTTCCCAGTTGAATGGCATTCCAGAACCCAAAAGCGAAAGTAATCAAAATCGTGCTGTTCAATCACGAAGCGAATATTCATTCTGATTTTCCCAGTCAACCGTGTACCTGTCAAAGAAAATGAAACCCCTCCTGAAAGCCATTCATCGTTGCCACACGATCAACGTTGGCTTGAGTTTCCGTAACGGTCGATTACATTAGGAAAAAATTCGGACTGAACTGGCAGGAAGGCAGTCGGCTTAGGCACAAATCGAATTTGCGGTAATCTCGGAAAGAAGGAAAATGTAATTGGGAAGAAATCAATCTTCCTATTTCACGAACAACCATAGATGCTGATGGATAATAAGGTAGGTGATACTTCGTCAGGTTTTAGGGGAAAGCTTAGCAGTAAATCTTTCAAGGATAGTTTACCTTTACTTGCAGCTCAGTGGCATATAGTAAGAGGAAATTTCGATCGATTGTAAAGGATATCACGTCCGATTTGGTTATTGATTCGAGTCAGGTGTTGCAATTTAATGATAATCTCTAAGGGTAATCGAACATAACATTTCGACTCTTATAAATAGAAAACCCAAAATTATCCAAAGAACTACTTTTTAATAAAACAAAAATTCAGACCGACCATGGACTAGTTTTTGCACTACCAGGGAAAAATCATTGCAAATGATTCAGAATAGGGTTCTTAAGATGATGATTGTGAGACTGCCTACCTGGTACAATACTAATGAAGTACATATAATTGCTGAGGATTTAGAACAAATGTACAACAAAATCATTGAAAGCTTCAATCTTTATAATAAGATAAGATATAGTTTAAGTGGGCAGGAATGGTCATACTGACACGCAGGTATAGTCAACCTGTTTAAAATACTAAAACAGGCAACAAAACAATAAATTCACTTACATATAAATCATACCAACCAAGATTGTCACCTAAGTTTTTTATACATAATATTTATTTGGTAGGCTCAATGTATCCTGGAGCTAAACGAAGCGGAGGGACTAATCTATTTTTCTTATCTTCCAATGTCCCATTCTTCTCCATCGCTTCGTATGCCGCCAGATCAGCCCAATTGTTTACCTTCGGTTGTTTTTCCAAATTACAGCTGCTGCTTCCGGTCCCTTCACTATACATAGAAAGCCCGAAAGCCCCTTCCGATTAAGACAATTGAGCGAGGAGGGAACCTTCTTCTCCACGTCCCTGTAGGGTAGGAGTGTATAAAACGCCCCCTTGAATCTATATGAATATAACGTTTATGTAAATGCAACAATTATGTGCAATCCAAATAATTAGTGAGAGCACTGCAAGTTTGACAGCTGTCAAGTGTCTAGAATCAAAAATAAAAACAAAATTCTGAAAAGCTTCCTATGTATTGTTATGCCCCGGGTAATTAGCCGCACTTTCAATGGGGCGATATGCCCCATTGTTTATCATCATCGAATCCAGGATGAACATAAATGCAAAATTGATGGGAACACTCTACTGTGAAAGTTTGACAGCTGTCAAGTGCCGCAAATAAAATTCTGAAAAACATACTTTTCATATAATTTGTTACGGCATTCTGGAAAGCATATTTAAAAAGATATGTATTCTATCTTTGTGCAGTCAGACACATCTAATATTGAAGCTCTGGGGCATGTCACAACTTCGTTGTGTGGCATACTATAATTTTAGTATAGAGCATACGGTCATTCTGTTGAAGTGTAACAACCCCAAATTCTAACATCTATCCTTAATGTGTATAAATTATAATGGTTATATACACTATTAAAATTTAATTTCAATTGCAACCAGCACAAATATTTGAAACTTTCTCATATATTGTTACATTGAATTAGGTAAAGAAGTGAGCGTTTGACTAGTACTGTCGCATTAATAGCCCTTCGCTCATTTTCAACTTCTATTCAATTTTCATACTACTGTACTCTAGCGCAACTATCTACCTACACTCTTGAGGCCTTTCTCTATAGCTAATAAATTATCACACTAAAGCTTCATGTTAGATAGCATTTCCAACCAACTCTGAAAATTGTAAACTTCACGTATGAAATAACATAAAAAAACTTTGATCATAATTTTAGATTTATCTAGATGTAGGAATTTATAGTTTTCAGTCCTGATTGCAATTATGGAAAATGATAAACAAATCAAATACTAATTTAAGAAGTGTTTTAACTTTTACAAGTTCCTTAGTATAAAACTTGAGTTACGCTTATAAGAATCTCAAGTCCGACTAGACTGTAAATATTTTAAATAAAATTTGTGACCTATAATATAATGCCTAACTAGTAAACGTAATTCATTCGTTGAAAGTCTACTAAAATCAGTAGATATGCTTCGGGATTGCTGTTTGAATGGAACTAAAGATCGAAAAATGATAGCAATTTATTGCACTGTATATTCGACAAACGGTGGTAATATTAACTGATTTTCAACCTTAGGCCTCCGAAATTTTTAAATGTTAGTATTCCATAATTGATATGCTACCTCCAGATAAGTACATATCAAAGTAATCAGATGGCTAGCAGGTATTTCGTAATGAGTGACAGTATACATCTCAATAAAATGACGGAGCTTCAACAGAAGAAAACAACTCACAATAAAAGCGTAGCAGTGTTGAACAAAGGATCCGTTTTATACCTTCAGGCATATGATTAGTATATGGCTATGCAGAGACATAAATTTATCATCTTTAAGATGGCTGTAGTATTAGGTTGGGCAAATGAAAACACGAGCTATGCGTGTGATGAGCAGATGTTGGTGAAATTTATTGCCATAAGCAAAATTTAATTAACTCACGTTACCTTCTCATAAGTTGGTTGAACGAGAAGGCACGTTCTAAGAATTATACTGGTTGGTTCATTACAAGTACACAGCCTCTGTTATTATCATCAAGTGCAGAAGGTTATGATGCACAGGAGCATTCAAGAATTATATTGACGAATGTTAGCATACTGACACAAAACTGAGCAATACAATATTTTAATTCGTATTTCACGGTGCAGGTGGTTGAGCGGAAATCGTACTTTCTCATCCCAACCCCAAGTAACACATCTTTTTGAAAAAGAATTAGAACAGCTCGTTGTATAAATGTATTATAAGTGATGCAGAAAACATCCCACGTTTTATATGAGGTTTATAGATGTTTAGTTCATGCTTCCTAGATTTCAACATTTTCCATAATAGTTTTCTTTTGCTTTTATATTTAAATGTTATTTACATATGCATCTCACTGATTGAATAATATTTAAAAATGCATCGTACTGCATTAAAACTCGTCATATACTAAATCAATCTAAGTTGAATTTATAAAGTTCTTGAAGAGATTCTGTACTTTCCAGATTGGCGTGGACATTGACGGTGCCATTGAGTCGGACTGTCTCTTCACGCAGGGATTGACAGATTCTTATGAAGTTGTCGGTGGTTTGTTATAAAGAAAGTTGAAAACACTTTTTTATGACATCTCATAAATTAATACAACTGAAAAGGTGCAGGTTGTCTTATAAGGAAAACTCCTTAAAACTTTTAAATGACACTTAATTATTTCGTTCGACTGGGTTTGATTTTCAAAATCAATGTTTGTTTTTTTTTTGCATTCAGTCTCAAAATATTAGCGTTGAAAACTATTCAATCATCGCCTGCTAAGTTTTTGGTTAGGTAAAATTCCGAAAATCAGATGTTTAAAAAAAAAAGCTGAATATAGATTAACGGGGCATATGAACATCAGTTATTCAAAGAAAGACTGTATAGAAATCGGTGAAGTTTATTCAAAGAATTAGGTTCATTAAACTTCTTTACAACCAAAACCAACCCGATTCATACCTTCCTCAAAATTGTTCTTTACTCGCTTTTTACTCTCTTTACATAACTTCCACAGTGCCGTACTCTAACGGAACTATCAACTATATACTTTCATCTCCTCATCTATCGTATAAAATGTGATGATGATGATGATTTGGGACTACCACTCACTGTAGCAAGACAACTGTAGGTAGACTGTGGACTATCCTCGCTGTTTGACTTGATCAAGTTTAATAACCTTTAATTGTACTCAACCTGCCATTGTATGAAAGGCCAAAAACGGTTTGGGCAATTCTGTAGGCATCCACGGGATAAATATGAGTCTCCTTCCAACAATAAGATCATACAACCGGTCAAAAAACAGGCCATCCAACAGTAGAATGTGATCACTCCACTGCGTCCTAGCAAGAAGTACGGTCGACTTAGTTCGCGCTCCGCTATTTTGGAAGTTTTCTCGATATTCACTTGATTTAAATTATCAGTTTTTCTCGCTTAGTGTTTCCTGACATAGTTCCCAGTTAAACAATTAACTAAAAGTGAGTTTTTTTCTGAGAAGAAAGTGTGTTTTCGGCATCATCGGAAGGAAAATTGTTTTGGCGATTGCCAATTCGCCAACCATTTTGCGCACCATCGGTGCGTGGTAACGCATACCTGCACACGGATCATCGTCATCGAGTGTCAGCATCTGCCTCCGCATTTACACCGCTCATCTATCATCGTGTGTTCAGCTGAGTGCCGACCCTCATACAAGCACACACCAACGAAGACCGCCCGCACACGCTGATCGAAGATCACCCACGCTGCGCGTCGCTCCGCTGCTGCTGTTTAAACGCTCGGTGGTAGTAGTATAGGAGTATCAGATAAGTTTTTGTTCTTGTTTCTCTCTTTCGCCCATCTGTTAAATTTTAAGTTTGTGTTCTGTGTTTGTAGTTTTTTTTTGTGTATTGTGTCCGAGTGATTATCGTTTCAGTGGTAGAGCGTTTTTCGCTCCCACTAGTACGGCAAAATGGACATTTTGTCGCAAGACGAAATGGACGTTTTGTCGGAAGATGACACCACTTTGCCACGCGATGGCAAGAAGGGTCGAAAACGTACGTCATCTCAGAAGAAAGATGATGTCATCCCTGGTTCATCGTCTCAGTCTGGCAAAGGACAGGCTCAGATAAACCCCCGATCGCGAGCCTATCCAGATGACTCGACTGGCCCATGGGTTGTCTACTTTCAGCCCAGAAACAAACCTTTGAATGTAATGCAAATTACGAATGATCTGACGAAGCGATACTCGGCCGCGACTGAAATCACGAAGGTTAGGCACAATAAACTTCGTGTCTCCGTCTCTAACCTGAAGCAGGCTAACGAGATTGCTGCCTCCCAGCTCTTCACGCTCGAGTATAGAGTTTACATCCCAGCTCGTGATGTGGAGATCGAAGGTGTGGTCACCGAAGCGAGTCTGACCCCCGAGATCTTGGAGAAGCAGGCGGTTGGCCGTTTCAAGAACCGTTTGCTTCCCCCGGTGAAGATACTGGATGTCCAAAAACTGGGCTCAGTATCTGTCAGCGAGGGTAAAAAGAGTTTTACCCCCACAGACTCGTTCCGTGTGACCTTTTCTGGTTCAGCCCTTCCTCACTACATCGAGCTGGGAAAACTTCGACTACCTGTGCGCTTGTTCGTTCCCCGGGTCATGAACTGCCAAAACTGTAAGCAGTTGGGACATACGGCGTCCCACTGTGGCAGCAAGGCACGCTGTTCCAAATGCGGGGAGAAGCACGAGGATGGCGCCTGCACAGTCACTGCACCAAAATGCGTGTACTGTAAGGGAACTCCTCATGGTATCTCGTCATGCCCGGTGTACAAACAACGCGGGGAGAAATTACAACGCTCACTTAAGGAACGTTCCCGGCAGTCTTTTGCAGAAATGCTTAAGACGGCCACGCCATCGACCAACGACAAAAATCCCTTTTCTCTTTTGTCAGATGACGAGACTGACTCTGACTTGGCTGAGGAGGGAACTTCTTTCCTTTTTTCAGCACGGAAACGAAAACGCATCCGTTCGCGGAAAGTTGAGAATGAAGATCCTCAAATCAGCTTGCCCAAATCAAGGAGTGGTGGAAAAAAGGAAGTTTCTACTCCTCCTGGATTCAGAAGAACTGACTATACCCAGGATTTTCCACCTCTCCCGGGGACATCCAAAACCCCTGATGTCCCATTTTTAAGAACAGAAGCCCCTTCTTCATCTGGGTTGTTCTCATTTGATAAAATTGTGGACGATATCCTCAAGTACCTGAATATTTCTGATCCTCTGAAAAGCATTGTTCTGGCAATGCTTCCTACTGTGAAGACCCTCTTAAAGCAATTGACATTGAAATGGCCCCTCCTTGCAGCAATCATTTCCTTCGATGGATAATTTTCCAAACGAGGTCGGGGATTTGATCACTATTCTACAGTGGAATTGTCGAAGTCTTATTCCTAAATTAGACTCTTTTAAGTTTTTAGTTCACAATAATGATTGTGATGCATTTGCTCTTTGTGAAACTTGGCTCTCTTCAGATATTGATCTTCCTTTTTATGATTTTAACATTATTCGACTGGATCGTGAGGATTCGCGTGGAGGAGGGGTACTTTTGGGGATCAAAAAGTGCCATTCCTTCTATAGAGTGAATCTTCCACAATTTCCAGGTATTGAAGTTATCGCATGTCAGGCTATTTTTAAAGGTAAGAGCCTTTGTATTGCTTCTGTTTATATTCCTCCTAGAGCCGTTGTTAATCGAAAACAACTTTCAGATATATGTTCGGTACTTCCTGCTCCACGGTTGATCATGGGAGATTTCAATTCCCACGGTACAGGCTGGGGGGAACTGTATGATGACAACCGTTCTACTTTTATATATGACCTCTGTGATAACTTCAATATGACAATACTTAACAATGGAGAAGTAACACGTTTGGCTGGACCATCCTCGAATGGAAGTAAATTAGACCTCACACTTTGCTCTAACTCATTATCGTTGGATTGCACGTGGAATGTGATCCAAGATCCCCACGGTAGTGATCACTTGCCGATCAAAATTTCGATTGCCAGTGGGTTCAATCCGTCGGAATCCGTTAACGTCGCGTACGACCTCACCCGTAATATCGATTGGACAACGTTCAAGACCGCGATAGAGGAAGCCGTGTCGTCGGTAGAAGGGCTTCCACCGTTGGAGGAATATAACTTCCTCTCCAATCTGATCTCGGACAGCGCGCTTCGAGCTCAAACTCGGTCGGTTCCTGGAACGTCTTTGCGTAGGAAACCTCCTTCCCGTTGGTGGGACCACCAATGCACAGAGGTTTATCGTAAAAAGTCCGACGCGTTTAAGCTTTTCCGGAAACGTGGAACACCCGTGTATTTCGAAGCGTACTCGACTCTTGAACGCGAACTCAAAAGCCTCATCAAAGCCAAGAAACGCGGATACTGGCGGCAATTCGTGGACGGATTATCGCGCGAAACGTCGATGAATACGCTGTGGAATGCGGCGCGAAGGATGCGTAACCGGTCTTCAAACAACGAGAGCGAGGAGTACTCAGATCGTTGGATTCTCAAGTTCGCACGAAAAGTATGTCCTGATTCCGTGCCGGCACGGATGATTCCTCGCGAAACGACGAATTCGGTAGACGAGATCAGCCAGCCTTTTCAATGAAATTTAAGAGAAAAATAAAGGAAAGATCTCATTCGATACGTTTCAAAGGAATCCATGGCATCACGATGATTTCGAAGAGCTTCCATAGATATCCTGCCGGTACTTCTTCAACTGGTGTTAAAAACAGCTCTCTCGTCGTTCCTTCGTCACACAGCAGCGGAACCACCACCACCACCAACAACCACTAAACACACTCTAGCTACTCCGACTAGAGGGATCTCAGCAGAGAGAAAAAGGACTGCGACCACTTTCCACCACCAATCACTCGCAACACAACGGCTTCAGTTCACCAGTACACAGTCGGGTATACGCACCACCAGACTCTCAACTCTTCAACGCAGAAACACGAAGACGACAACATTTGACAAGCGTCTTTCATCCGGAGGGCGGAACGTCATCACGCAGCAAGTAAAGGGAATAAAAAAATGCACAGAGCACGGCACGCGCTGATGTGCTAACGTTGAAAGGCTATCGTGAACTTCTTTTTTTTTGTAAATAGATTTATTTGTACAGGCTCAATCGAATAAACTTTACAGAGCCAAATTATCATTTGTGTTATACATTATTAATATCTTATTAATATCTTAATATCTTAATACCTTAAATGCGACCATTGAAAAACTACAATATTCCATAAAACAAATAAAAGTGCTCCATAAGGAATGAAGTCATGCACCATTAAAATTTACAACATTCTCCACAAGTAATCTAAAATGCTCCATGGGTAGTTCAAATTGAACCGATAGAGCAAGAAGTTTTATGACTTCAAGTGAAACATTGTACCAGTAAAGAATCCCATCAAACACCATAAAAATATGAGAATGTTTTATAAATAGTAGAAACCGTTTCCATATTTTGTGAACTGGTGATCCACAACTATATCGATGTTGTTTCTTGCACTATAAAGTGTAAACATCATAACATTGAAGAACTCTAGCAGTTTACACACATTCATCATATCTCACCATATAGAAACGAAAATGCTCCATAAACTTAATCAAATCCTGAACCACAAAGAAGGCAAAGTTTACATTTGGCAGATGTATCATCAACTGACAGTACTGAAAGGAGTTGCATGGAATGAATTTGATTACTTAAAAAGTGCAAGTAATGAAGCTTATCCTTACAAAATGCTCCATAATGAATAAGCAATTATCAACATATTTAGTGGATATCGCTCCATAATTATTGTTTAGTTGATCCATAACATTACATATATGTTAGTTTTCGACATTTAAAGACCCCTCGTCAGCAGAAGCCCATAATGGAACATTATTGCTTTATTAAGAGGCCTTTTCCATCATCTATGGAGCAGGATTTCAGGGAAAACGCAACAAGAAATAGTAGTAGAACTACGAAGCTGTACCTGTATATTTCTGGTCACCCTATAATTTAATAATGCATTGTTCCATAGAGAATGTATTTTGTTCCATAATATTCTTTTCATAGTTGATTATGACGTATGGATTGTTTGCATCTTATTATCTATCAACGGAATCAGCACCTACCACCTCAGTTTTGGCCCCTCTATTTGAATAATTGAACATATCTGGAATATATTACTATGGAGAGTGCCGGAGCTGGTACATTCACGCAATTTTTTTTCAACAATCACTCATTCTTCGGGAATTGAATAGGCAGTTCAATACTTACCACGTACTTAGTGGGTGACCGTACTTAGTATGTTTTTGAAACTGCGAAGAGTGTGATATAAAAGGAACTCTACAAGGAAACACGTTTGCTTGTATCAATTGAATTGGAAATTCGCTCAAATTTTTCGCATCCGATTTAACTTTGTTACAATCAACATGATCTTAATCTTATTTAAGCACAATTTCGATCACAACATGCTGCAAACTGTATGTCGATGCTGTGAGCAGCCTCACTTCTCGGCAACCGGGTAGTGATGCTGTGTCTCAGCATCGACACGTAGTTATTAAAGTTTCAAAAACACATAAATTGGAGTCACAATTAGGGCAATTTAATTACCTAAAACTTCTTCTCATATGCCGTTTTGTTCAGATCAATAGTTTTCAAGTTATGATTTTTTGAAAAAAAAAATAATCCATTTTTTTATACGCCCTTTTCAAAAGTTACTCTGGAGGAAAAAATCATATATAAATGAAAAATGCAACCATTAGTAGCAGCGAACACGTGAGCAATGTTTCATTCAAATCAGAAGGGGTCGAGACAAAATTGAAATTTTTTTAACGATTTGAGCTAGAAATGCTCAATGATTGATTCGCTCTACTAAGCGTTAGCGGTCGCTGATACAACAAATATATACATAAAACATGACTTAGTAATTAATCACGGTATGCTTTGCTATCAATTTTAGCTTTATTTTATACATCTTGCAGTAAATTTTTAGTTGTAGTAGGGGAAATGGCTCTAAAGTTGGCCTATGGATCTAAGATTGGGTCCATCGCTAAAAATCTTCTGTTTTTTTTCTATTTCTAGATGAACGCGTCATCCGAAAAAGTACTAATGGATATGTTTGGTCGCTAATGAAAATATAGTCTACTAGTGAATTTATATATGGGCCGAAATTACGGGCACTTAGGCCGACATTAGAGCCATTTCCTCTATGAACGAAATAATTAGTTTTGACCTGATTATAAAAATAAACGATGACATACGCTTTGTTATGTGAAATTCAGAACCCATTTAGATCTTAGAAACAAGATTATTTTCCTGGTACTTTAATCAATTTTGCAACTTTTTTCTGGTGAAAATCAAACCTCAATTTTTTCCGATTTTCCCTTGTTCACTTGCCACTCTGAATACAATTGAATATAATTTCCTGTGGTAAGGCAATCTATCAACTTTCACCTTAATGACGATCCATTCTCAGCGCATTTTTTGTTATTGCAGTTAATAAGATCTACTTTCCGTCATACTAAGCACAATCCGTGCTTTACTTCTCCTACATTCTCATAAATCCTCCAGTTTTTGAGGAAAAAAGGTGTAATTATTCATAACACGCGTTCTTATAGACTTTTTATTGTGGCTTTTGAACTAAAGTATCTTACTAATAGTATAGTTGATTCGTTAACATCATATATTTGATGTTTTCTGCTCGATGTGACGGAAAAGAGCACTTATGCCGAAGTAGTGCTCTACCTTATTTATAAAACATATTTGTAGACATTGTGTTCTAAAACGTTGGCATGCTGTCTTTTTAGTGCAAATGTAACATGACACATTATGCAACATTGAACAAAAAAAAATATATACATATATATAAATAAAATGAAGTGTATTGATAATTTCTCGAGCAATTTGTTGGGCAAGTACAAACTATCACAATACTGTTGAAGTATTTTGATGTAAGCGATTATCCTATCCTATTCCTATTAGCAGCACTGGCGTGCACAGGGTGGGGCAAGGTGGGGGCAATTGCCCCACCTTTTATAAATAAGATTTTTATTTCCACATTTACAAAATTATGATATAAAATAACTTGATTTCTTGATAACTTTATTTGAAGGTTAGGTTAGGTTATCTTTATAAGCGAGACTTTCAGCCAGAGGCTGGTTCATCTCTTCTTGAATTGAAGGTAAAATAACTTCATTTCATAATATAAGGGCACTGAAAACCTTTTATTGTGTCAATTCCTTTGATATGGTGCCTGAAAATTGCTCCACAAATGTGCGGATAATTTGTAGTGCATCCTGCAGATAGTTTCAAAATAATTTCGAAAAGAATACCGATAAAAACAAATTTTTAGTGAAATTCCAAAGGGATTTAAAGCAAAATTTCAAGCGAATTCCGAGGATAGCTTCTAGCTCGTTTCGGGAAAAGTTTTCTGAAACTCTAGAGGAATTTCAGTTCCAAGGTTTCTGAGAAAAAATCATGAAGAGTTCTAATACCCCGTACAGACTATGGCTTATATCATGTAATATAGACTGCCTTGCAATGAGCACTCATACATAGGATTTCCAGTGAAAACTAGATGTATGAGTGCTCAATGTAAGACAGCCTATATTACATTAAATAAGCCATAGTCTGTTCGGAGTACAAGGGCTTACAAAACCTTGAAATAGTCAAAAAATAAACTGAACGGTGCCTTGAAAATAAACAAAAACCTACTGCACAAAATTTCAGACAGGTAACTGAATAAAAGATGATACCAGTACCTTGAAATGAGCTAGGTATTTGCAGCGTTGATACGGATCTTCCAGCTGTTGAAGTATTCAGACAGGACGTCTAGGCCTCTTTGAAGTTTGGCAGTCAGAGCTCCGATGAACCTACCCTTGTAGACAATGGATGTGTCATCTGCGAATAGAGACAACGATCCACCATCAGGGAGAGCCGCCATATCGGAGGTGAACAGGTTGAATAGGATGGGGCCAAGGATGCTTCCTTATGGAACCCCGGCACCGATGTTGAAAGCATCCGATGTGATGCCACTCAGAGAGACTCTGAGCGTCCTGTCTGATAGATAGTTGTTTATTATCTTCACTAGGAAGATTGGAAGACCATACTGCTGCAATTTGAACACCGAACGCTTTTTCAACGTCCAACAACGCCATGGCAGATGTTTTCGAAACAGACTTGTTCCGTCTGAGAATGTTTGTTACTCGAGTCAGCTGGTGGACGGTCGAACGACCTTTCCGAAAACCAAACTGTTCCTCGAGTAACAAGTTGTTTTCATCGGTTGATGTTACGAGCCAGTGGTACAGTGCTCTTTCGAACAGTTTTGATAACCCTGAGAGAAGGCTGATTGGTCGATAACTTGAAGGAGAGGACGGATCCTTCCCAGGTTTCCGGATGGGTATGACTTTAGCTGCTTTCCAACACGAGGGGAAGTAGCCCAGTCTGAGGCACTGATTAAAAATCAGTGCCAGATGGTTGTAGAATCTGGAACTCTGTTTGAGTTCCAGATTCAGGATGTTGTCGAAACCTGGGGCCTTCATGTTTTTAGATGATTTTATATTGGTCAATAGTTCGTCAGCCGTAATCTCGGATTACTCTGGAAAAATGTTAGGAATCTGAAGAAGATTGGTTGCATTTTCAGCAACCTCAGATTCATGAGGGCTGACGATGTTTTGTCCGAGATTATGGGAGCTGACGAACTGTTGACCTATCGCGGCAGCCTTCTCTTCAGGAGTTATCAGATGAACCATTGGGTCGCCGGGACGATCCAGTGGGGTCAGCGGTGGAATGGGCCTATGCTTGTTTTTAAGAATTTTTGTAAGTTTCCAGAAGGGCTTAGCACAATCTGGGAGAGATCTTACTAGCAAAATCGTTATTTCTGAGATCCACCATCCTGGCCTGAATGACCTTTGTTAATCGATTACAATTGGTAAGTTAGGCAGGCCAGTACGCTGGTACTGCCTACGAATGGTGTTACGGAGTCTAATGAGATCTTTGGTAGGGCTGTCAAGGTTCAGAGTGTTACTCACCTGTCTGGATACTGGCACGTGTTGTTCCCTGGCCCGGAAAATCGCCTCCTCGATGGTTTGTAGACACCGGTCAACATCTTCGGACGTCCCCGATTGGACATCGTAGTCGATGGTTGTGTCGACGCAATGTTGATATTGCGCCCAGTTGACTCGATGGTGGTTGCGCCGGGAAGCTTCGAATCGGTTTACCGAGGATCCAACTTCGGCCACCACCGGGTAGTGGTCCGAGCTCAGCTCCTGGAATGCCACAGGTTGCGAGATGTTGTGTCCCATGTTGCTTACGAAGATGTCGATGGTCGCATGGGCCCCAGACCGACTCAACCGGGTGGGAAAGTCCGGGGCCAAGATGGTATAGTGGCCCTCTTGCAGGGGTCTTCATTGAGGATGATGCCGTTTCTATTGCTTCGACCGTTGCCCCAAGCTTGGTTTTTTTCGTTCAGATCGCCAGCGATGATAAAGTTCCCGCTCCTCCGGGTGAGTTTGATGATGTCTTTCCGGAGGGCCACTGACGACCCGTCCCTGATGTTGGTTTGCTTGGGGCAGTAAGCCACGATGATGGTGATTGGGCCCGTTGATGTGCTCACCTCCACTCCGATGGCTTCAATTGTTTGTATGCTCAGGTGAAACGGGAACCTTATTTGTATGATGGTGCAAACATTATCACGCATACGGTATGGTGTGTGTGCGTGTGTAACATTATCTATCTCAGTAACCAATTAACCGAATTGAAATGAAAGACCCTATTTGTATGGTCTCATAGAGCGTAATCACATATTTTTGGAATTAATCAACTGGTTGCGGAGATATGACCGGAATATGTTTCGGTTTGTACGGGCCATGAGGGGAATTGGCAGGCAGGGCTGCAATCTCTAGGCCGAAGATTGAGTTTCAAATGAACAGTTAAACTTTTATTCCTATAAAGGGTAGGATGGTGCAAAACGCACCGTTTAAGCAAAATCGTCAATAGCTGGCGTGTGGAAACTAAAATCAAGATGAAAGTAATGATGTATGGTTCATTACCATGTTTTCTACGAAGATCGAGTAATATAGAACTACAAAAGGATGATTTTCAAGACTTTCAAGGCTTTTTATAAATTGGTTCCAAAATGATAGCGGGGCAAAATGCCCACAATATTGGGGCAAGACGCACGACAACATTGGGGTAAAATTGCACCCCATGGTAGACAAACCATAACCCCTGCAAGTAGATAACGCAAAGGGATGCGGTATTTCAAATGATTATTCCTTTATGTTACATAAGAAATAAGATCTCAAAATCTCAATAGAATGTTAAACTGTGATTCATCAAGTAAAATATCTAAAAAAAATATAAGAAAAGTGAACCCCCATAAATTATTGGTACTTAAAAGTTAATTTTCATTGAACGTTCGCTCACCTTGCTGCTAGCCACATCACTCCCAAAGCTCTTTGATAATAAAAGTTCTCGCCATGACCTAATACCGCATGACTACCAGAAACACTTCGAATTAAGGTAAGGTTTTCTCCAGAACGCTAGAAAAAAGAAAAAAAATATCGAATTTATATGATTGATTGCAATGGAAAAAATATTAGCAGACATTCCTCCAATAATTTTTCGCTTTTTTATTTTCTATTGAATGTGCATTTTGTTTGCCATCAGAAAACGAGGCGTTTCCGTCATGGAATAAAGTGGTGTCCCTAACACAGTCGCCGAATATTGATAGGGAGCACGTAATCCCACGTCCTTGAATACAATCATGTGAAGGTAGTAAGAGAGAACGAAATATCTCATTATCCGTGATTTCATCTTGCTCACTGTTGCTATCATCATCTGATTCCCGGAATGAAGCATATAGCTTTTTCGTTTCAAAATCCATTACTGTCTTATCATGGGCCCATTCTTGCCCGACTCCTGCAGGAATTTCACTTCTTTCGATGTCTTGACGTATCGATGTTCTCCAAGTGAAATCCGGTCTTCCACTTTTCTTCTTTTTTGGCAGCCTATACCGTAACCTTAGAATAAGTACTTGAACAATAAGAAATAGGTTAACTCAAATTAAAGTATAGATCACTGATTTTGCGTATTGAAAGAATAATATAGTAATCGAGTACAATAAACTCAGGGGGTAAACAATACCTACAAAAGATTAAAAGCTATTAATTGTCACATACTATTCCTCTCCTTGGTAATCTGCTTAATGCTATTGGTCTGCTTGCGTTTTCTTATTGAAGTTCAAGAGAATCCTTATTAAGGCTCTGAACCATTTGACGATTTTTTTTTAACTTTTGGTTAAAATTTGACAGATGAAAAGTTATCGATTAACCCTGCTATCCGAGCATGGTTATTTCTGACAGACAAGAAGTTAAATTTTGACAACTGTGGCTCAAAAACCGGTTGATCGACAGCACGGGGATTTTCGAACATAGAAAATAACTTTCGAAATGTCACTTTCAACCACGAGTTAAATTTAACTCGGCAAATGGTTCACAGCCTAATAAGATCCATTATAAACAATAAATCAAGCTGAACAAAGTATTAGGTCCTAAGTACCATTTACAGATTCTCTTTATCGACTTTCTCTTTGCACCTTCGCGGCCATGTTAAGACTTCCCAGCTAATTTCAGCTCACCGATTGATGAAACTAGCTAAATATTCACCAATATTTTCGTTATCGTTCAAACCGTATTCTTCATACAAAAAAAAATTGTTTGTGTGGAAAATACGGTTTCAACGAAAACAATAATATTTGGATATTATCTAGCATTTTATACGGCAAACACGTCAAGAAACGGTTTAGTACCCAAGTTAAAACGACAGAGAAAGTTGATGAAGAGAATCGATCAATGTTACTTAGGACCTAATGCATTGTTCAGCTTGAAATGGGTTCATAGCTAACGTTCTCTTATTACCAGAGCAGCTTCGAAAAGGAGAGCTATGAGCAGAAAAGACCTCGGAAGAGATTATCGATAAACTGCGAGATGAGTTCACATGTGCAGGTGATAATGATATCGTAGCGTTGGAAGTGTGTACAACACAGATGTTAATGGACTTTAGATTATATTCGGCAATCTTAGCAACCGGTAAGCACTCGCGTTTATTTCACTTACCGTGGGAACGTGATTTGTGATTAGCCCGGTATCTTTCATATTCTCTCATTATTTATGACCGGCCCTTACATTTGAATAGACGTTTCAATACATCTAGCGATCTCCGATTTTTATTCGAAAAATATTTGTCTTCGGTTATTTCATGTTATATCATGTTATAACAATCAATATGAAACTAACGATTTTAAATTTGCTCACTACATGACTAGCCTATTGGTCCCAAGCAAACGATTAACGTACCCCATTCTAGTCGAAATTCTACTACTACACAGTGTTTGTTTTGATTCGCTATGAAAGTTTGACAGATAAAATGAGGGGTTAGTGAATTTTCCTATGTTTCGAGGGATAAATCGATTAGCTTGGGACCAGAGCTGAGCCAAAAAGTTGAGCACGTTATTTCGGGACGTTCTAGTCTTAGAGTTACCTCTATGATATAACTCTCTCGTTTCATGCATGTTCTGCACTCTCATTGGTGGAAAAATGACAGCACAGCGAACAAACAATAATCGGTTAGTTATTAATCGAGTAATTATAAAATAGAACATCACTGATTTTGATGATAAAAAAGAGCGCAAAATTTCATCTCTACCGAGGGGGCAGCAAAAAATAACCTTGTATACGGGGTGTATTCATTGAATGAAAGGGACTGTGAAAGAGGATATTAAAATAGAAAGTTTTATCTACCAAATGTTTCATCTTAGTATTCTTTTTCGATCTTAGTGTGAGAACCTAGACAAAGTAAATTTTTCATCGATTTTCTTCATATTCAATCAGATTTTTGAGTAAAAGCGAGGATAATTTAACTTAGTCTATGAGTAAACTACGTTTAAGAGATTTTGAGTGAAACCACTCAATTGTGAGTCAATCTCATCGGCCGTGATGCTGACGGGGTTGGATATTTGTATTGACTCTCTAACGTTTGCTCATTTGGTTAAATTATAAGTATAGTTACGCGTATATGCATACGGTTTTCTGGCACTTTTATGTTGATATCTCAGAGGTTCAAATTGCATGTCATTTAATTTGTTAATAAGTTCTAAACATTACTTAAACAGTTACATTTCAGTTGATTCTATTGTTATAACACACACTGTATAAGTTAATTACTTCGCTTCTTCTGTTCTACGAAATAATCATGCTTTATTACCATGTAATGTAAAATTTTTGACTGGAATATTATAAAAAAAGAGCTTTGTAGTCTAGATTAGTAAAACAGAAATGGAATATGTTGATAATCAGCTTGATTTGAATGCCCCCTTGTATTTATTCAAGCATAGAACTCGGCCAGCAACGAATATGCAAAGAATAATTTATAAAAACAGATTGTGTTCATAGCATCGGCACCACTGAACAACACAATCGCGAAAGTTTGCCCCCTCTACGATGCTTCGCGAAACAATCGTATCAAATCAGCGCAATATCGTTCTTCGTGACAGAATTTCAAAAGAAAACGATGCATTGATTCCTCCTACGGCTTCTTCAATATCAACAATCTGCTTTCCATTTCAGTATTCAAGTTATCACTTTCCACAGAAACAGCACTCTCCCTCTTTTATTCACCACCACGTCTTTCCAATTAACTTTAGAAATTTCGCTCCTCCAATAACAGAGATGAACAGATGTTCGGTATTTCTTTGAATTTTGTAGTCGTCAGGGTGAGCTATTCTTTAACTGCAAGGTAACATCCCTAGTGACCAAAATTCCAGCAGGAAACGGAGAGGTATGCGAATGACTCTTGGGTGGAATGCTAACGATTTCACCTTTGCCTTGTTTCGTGTTGTTCTGGTTCGAATTTGTTGGTGACGACGACGGCGACAAGCACGTTCAGAAATTGGGTGTTCGTGCTAATATTTAAGTTGATGGTGACGGGAGAGTTTGTTGCTATTTTCTCTTGAAAATCTCTGCTTCATGGGCCATGGAGATGCATGGTATGTAACGTTAAATGGTTAGCAAACTGAAATGATCAGAGTTCCAACTAGCTTATCAAGTCAAGTTAGATATTTTGGACATGTTCTTGAGTAATCATTGACTTTCTAAGAAAAAGTGCCAAATCTAACACAAATACTAAACAAAAACAAACTAGTAATGTTTAGACGAAAGCGTAAGTGATTAATTATAAAATTAATCATGATTAACAATTAATCATAAATCATGATTAACAATTCATCATAAATCTTGAGCATGTGACTCGCATAATTTAATAATTACTCATTAATCATAATCACTGGAAATAAACTAATCTTTGATTAATAAAATTCATTAGTCAATAAAATCCTCAGTCTATGCAGCACTGATTTTATGATATCTCGGCATATTGTACTCTGAAGTTTTCTTCCATAACTCTATTTAAAATTTACATTAATTTTGAATCGAATTTCTAGTGATGCACCAGCCCACAGCACTATAATAAAATTTGAAAAAAAGCGTATTTCAGTGAAATTCTCATCAGAAATGTATGTTCAGAATTATCTTGGAACTCGGCTATGATTTTTTAAATACGTTTAAAATGCTCCACAGATTTCTCTAGACATGCTTCTCGGAATGCTCTAGGAATTATCCTTGGAATTTCCTTACGTCTCTTCTCAGAATTTCTTCAGAATGATATCCACAAAATTCGATTTCATTGATATTCTTCTCAGAATTCCCTTGGAACTCTCTTGAGAAATCACTTAGAATAATTCTCAGAATGTCTTTGGAATATTCCAGAGAGTTATTTTGAAATAATCCTGATTATTCAAAACCCTTTGAGTTAAATCCGTAATTTCCTTTGAATTCACATCACAACTGTCTATAAATTCATCTCAGAACTTATAAGAAATAGGGTTAACTACCCCATTTCCGGCCTATTAAGCACAACCCGCGCTTAGCCTTTCTTAATCTAGCGTAGTTTAGCACCAAACGGAATGTTATTATTATTGATGGCTTCCAAATTAATTTATCTTTCCGTACGTAGCGTTAGATTTGATAAAGAGAAACAAATTGTTGAGATATTGTTAAAAGTCTAACACTGCTTCTTGACGCCAAACTTGGCCTACGGATTCTAAACTCAGCCTTACGCATCGAAACGCCATTGAAACGCCAAAGAATTCACTTCGGGCTATCGGATGAAGATAAATTGTTTTTGAGAATATTGGGTGCAAACATTCATATCACGTGTAATTATTGACTTCGTTCGGTAGCATTTGAACTAAAATATAGTATGCATTTAATTTACGTGTTAACGCCGAAATCAAGGATTTATTTGTTGTTTTCTGCTTGATATGGCCAAAATGGGGATGAGGATTCAAGAGTAAGCAGTAAGTACCCCAAGGAGAGCTAGGTCTTGTGCTAAGCCAGATATTCACACCGAAATCCAGTAGTGGCACACCCCAAGAAGGACTTCAGCTTGAGAGGACCAACATGAAGAAAATCAGGAGGAAGGTCAACGAACTATACGAGTTCATAAAGGATAAGAACAATGTCCACACTAGGATCAAGGTGTTAATGACGCGTATGAAATCCACCGTAACTGGTGCCAAACGGGAACAGAATACACTTAGAACGAAAGCCGAGACTGCTGAAAAGACTTTGCTGGAGGTCAAGGAGAAGGCAACGGCTGAAATCCACGCTTGGAGATAAGAAAACGGGAAATGCTAGGAGAGGAAAAGGAGTAGAAGAAATCCAATAATGACCAGGAATGTAATAAGGAGCAAGGAAAAGGCAGTGGATGGCGTATTGTTGAGAAGCCCAAGGAGAAATGGAAAGAATGGAAGGAAAAGGAAGTGAAGATGAATGAAGAGCAGAAGGGATTATGCAATGAATACGTCGTTAATCAAAATAACCATGAAAGTTTTATTAGGGGTTTCAATATACCGGGATTCGGGAAATAAAATAAAACTATGTTCAGGGAAATCTCGGGAAGAAAATGAAAAATGTTGAAAATCGTAATTTTCAAATTAATTTTAGAGTTTTTCTGAAATGCATATTGTTTTAAACAATTGTTCATTTCTTTTAAAGCATCAATTATATTGTAACTTTTTACAGAGATTTTCATCCACAGGTTGAATCATCTCCTTTGAGCGAATGGGGTAAATAATAGTTGCTATTTATTAGTTAAACGATATTTTCGTGTGGTGTTATGCTTGTTAAAAGTGAAATAGTGTATAGTGAATGACATTTTGCCACGTACAGAATCCTCAGATACCTTAGCGGCGTCATGCCTCCATATCCTCTTGAAATCAAATCAGGCTAAAACAGAGCTGGAGTGTCGTGGCTTCTGATCAATGGTAGCAACCGCATTTGCAAACATTCTTTCTCGTACATATCTTTGATGATAATGCCGGTTTTCGATTTGTTCCCCATCCAACCTGCCGATCCAAAGTTAAGCGCTGGTCAAACGATTTGCACTTCGGTACTTTTAGCTTTTTGGCGAGATCGTATACCGACAACGTTGGATTTTGCTGCCGTTCGTACAAAATGCGTTTGCGTACCTCCACTTGATTCGACGCCATTCTACGAAATAAAGTGGAGAGCTGTAGCTGTCATGTAAGTGAAACGGTTCAGGAATTGCAATAAAAAAAAATTATTTGAAAATTAACGTGGACAGGCCATACTTATGCATGTATGTGGAAATTTTGAAGAGCATGAACAAGGGAAGCAATGAAAGAAGTCGGGGATGCAGGGAGCAACTCCGGGAAGAGTAACCTGTTTAAAAATAGAGAAGAGATAGTAATGCAAGACGGCATCCAAAATTCATCATTGGTGGGAAGGAAGGGAAAATGATGTACGTGCATTTTGGAAATTCGTTGTACCTTGTTTGTTCATGAGTAGAATTTCATGAAATGGAGGAATGTGGGGGGGGGGAGAGAGAGAGAGAGAGAGAGAGAGAGAGCTCGGCCGGCAGCAAGCAGCGTGACAAGAGAGCTTTTGCTTGATGGTAGGATTTGAAGAGATATCAATCACTAGTTTAACAAGTTGCTTGGCAGTTAGGACGAAGAGAAGAAACATTGTAAAATCATTCTGTAGTGGAAAAGCTGATCAATAAATACTGGTGAAAAGTATTGGATCTATTTTGTTCAATAGTGTGTATATCACTAGGTGAGTGTGCTCGGCGTGAGTTTCCACGAGAGTACTGTTCCCTTCCCTTTCCTCGGTCGAGGACTCGGCGTTGTGTTTGTAAGTTCTTTGAAGTCTGTGAGGGAATTCCTCAAAACTGTTCGATTCTCCATTTTGCTCATCTCAATAGGTTATGGGCCCAGGTGCCGCATAAAGTTACGGCCAGAGTAATGGAGACTAGACCACGACGTACGCTGGCACCGTTGTTCAACGGGGAGGAGAAATCTTTCCCGTTCTGGAAGGTGCGCATGGAGCAACATCTTAAGCAGGATGCTTTGCTACATACTTTATAGAAAACGGTTGCGGGGGAGGATTTCGCTGAGCCGGTGGCAGGTGCCACGGCGGAAGCGAAGGAAATCCGTAAGAAGCAACTCGAGTTGCGCATCAAACAAGAGGATGCGGCTCTGAACGAGTTTTGGACAGCGCTTTCGGACGAATCCATGAGCCATGTGCTGCAGTGCCGATCGGTGAAGGAGGTGATGCAAAAACTGCAGGAGGTTTATCAACCTCAAGGGGCAGTTGCAATGATCGGCCTGCGATCCAAGCTGTATTTGCTGAGCAATCAACGATTCAAAACCTTGAAGGATTTGTTTGCTTCTCATCATGACATTGTGCGCCAGCTTGAGAGCATGGGAGAGGCAGTGGATCATATGGAGCAAATCCGTTCGCTACTTATTGCCATCCCTGAGCAATTTAAGCATTTGCTGGGCGCGTTGTCGGTGATTCGGAAGCAGGATTTGCAAATGATGTCTCTAGAGCAAATAAAGCGCATTTTTCTGGATGCTGACGAGGCTGCACCGCGAGAACCTTCAGGTTTACCGTTGCAGACAGCATTTGTTGGTCACAGGGACAGTCGAAAGGAGATTCAAAGCAGGAATCCGAGGGAATTATCCCGAGAGAAGGCAGGTTGTTTACTATAAGTGTGGCAGCGCCGGCCACAAGCGTCGGAACTGTTTCCGGCTCAAGAAGAAAATGATGGCTCAGGCTGCTCCCATCGTCAGCGATCCCGTATCACGTCGAGAAGTTGAAATTCAAAAGGCTGAATCAAAATCGGATGTTCCGGATGCTGGTTCGATTGGACGTGCTTCTGCTGAGAATCATGCTTCAAGTGTAGCTAATGTAGCTGAAATGGAGCGTCCAAATGGATTCAGAGTGCAAATTCCCCTGGAGAGGATCAACATGGTCCTTATGAGGCAAATTGAGGAGAAGCTGAGAGACCAGAAAATTCAGGAACTGCCATGGAACGAGATGCCGGTTACATTACCTGTTTTCGTGGATTCTGGTGCGAGTGCGCATATGCTCCGAGAAATGAGTTATTTCAGCCATCTGTGGGAAATGGTGGGAAATGAACTGTCCATTTCCATGCCCAATGGTGAAAGGGTGAAGTGTATGCGAATGGGCAATGCTGTGCTTCGAAGTGATGTTGGTAATAAACGATTTCGATTGAACCTGTACAACTCGTATTTCATTCCTGAACTGCATTGTAACCTGATTTCGGTTTCGAAAATTGAGGAAACAGGTAAGCGAGTTGTATTCTGCAATGGAAGGGTTGAAATTTTAGATGAATTCGGACAGGTGATTGCGAAGGGCAGGAAAGTCAATGGACTTTATGCACTTGATGTGAGCCTCAAAATGAGCATTATGATTATGCAAATCTAGGAAAAATTTCAAGCAATGTTGGTATTTGGCACAAACGATTCGCTCATCTGGGAGAAACCAATTTGAAAAAGTTAGTCAGGAATCATATGCTTGAAGGGCTTGATATTGGACTTGGAAGTGAGGAGCTTGATCATATTGTATGCAAAGGATGCATAATAGGTAAGCAATCACGAGAAGTGTTTATGGAAGAAGAAAGAGTTCGTTCAAGGAGGCCTCTAGAGTTGATTCATAGCGATGTTTGTGGCCTTATGACTGACGAGACTTATGATGGATTCAGGTATTATGTCTCTTTTATTGACGATTTCACTCATTTCGTGATCATTTATTTGATCAAACATAAGAGTGATGTGTTTCAAAAATTTGTTGAGTATGAGGCGATGGTCTCAGTTCAGTTTAATTTGAAAATTTCCAAGTTGAGATCGGATAATGATGGTGAGCATTTCGGTAAAGAATTCATGGCCTTTTGCACTAGCAAAGGGATCCAGATGATACCTACTGCTCCATACACCCCTCAAAAGAATGGAGTGAGCGAACGCATGAATCGCACTCTGATGGAAAAGGCTACAACCATATTACATGAAGGTGCAATGCCGTATGCTTTGTGGGGAGAGGCGGTGTATGTCGCTGCTTATTTGACAAACCGAAGCCCCACAAGTGCATTGTCTGGATTGAAGACACCTTATGAAATGTGGTTCAATTGCAAGCCAGATGTCAAGAGCAGGATTTTGACCATGGTCGGTTATGCTCCGAATGAGAATAAAATAATGAGAATAAAATTGTCATCTCAAGAGACGTCATTTTCTATTTTCATAGAAAGGATGAAATTTCCAACAAAGAGGAAGAGTTCAATCCTGAGAGGATTGATGAAATTTTTGAGGTAGCCTTACCACAATCTCAAGTGTTTCCTGAAGTTCAAGAACCAGAGTTTGTAGAAGTTAAAAATGAGAAGACAAGAGATGATGATGATGAGGAGGAAGATATTTTCTTGGAAGCGGAAAATGAGTTGGAAAATGCTCAGGAAAATTGTGAAATTGAACATCAGGTACAACGTCAAAGTCAAAGATCCCGTCGAGCATCTGGTTGGCATCAGGATTATGATACTTATTATGATAGTAGTTTCTTTGTGATGAGTTTGCAAGGTGAAATCCCACAAACTATTGAAAATTTGATGAAACGTCATGATTGGCCAAAGTGAAGAGCAGCTATCGAAGAAATGGCTTCTTTATTGGAGAATCAGACGTGGACCTTGGTAAGTGTCGTTCCAAAAGGAAGACGACCTATCAATTCCATGTGGATATTTTCAATAAAGGACGATGAGTCTAATCGATACAACGCGAGGCTAGTAGCAAAAGGTTGTTCGCAACGTCCAGGCTTGGACTATGGCGAAACCTTTGCGCCGGTGACCAAAATGTGTACAATTCGAGCAATACTTTCAATGGCGGTCAGAAGTAATTTTCTCATTCATCAAATGGACGTTAAGACGCCTTTTCTTAACGGACTGTTGGAGAAAGAAGTTTTTATGAGATCGCCTCCTAATATGGAAGGAAGCACTAAAATGTATAAGTTGAACTTATTTGTTGTATAAGTTGAAAGTATCTATGGACTTAAGGGGAAGCTCACCGGCCCAAAAATAAAAAAATATTTTCGGTTCGTTTTTATTTTTCTAAAAATATTGGGAAAAATTATCAAAAATCTTGTCAAAAATTACATGCAAAAAAATTTTTTCTATCCCATCATGAAAAAAAATTGGACTCTCAGAAAAACCGAAAAGTTGATGTTTTGTGGTTTTTTGAGTCCAACTTTATGCCATAATGACTTATAAAACATGTTTTTGCACGTGAATTTTCTTTAAAAAATTAAAAAAAATTTGATTTTTTTAGATTTTTGATACTTTTTTTCAAAATTTTTAGAAAAATCAAAACGTAATTATTTTTTTCGAAGCGTTGAACTTCCCCTTAAGCAGTCTAGTAGAACGTGGAAGTTGAGGTTCAATGAAATTGTTTCTCAATTGCGTTTTAAGAAGCTTGAGTCTGATACATGTCTTTACATTTGTGAAAGCCGAGGTTTGTACATCATATTATATGTTAATGACATACTAATTTTCGGAAAAGATGTCAAGCAAATTAAGTGGTTAAAGGAAAATCTTTCCAAACGGTACAAAATGAATGATTTAGGGGAAGTCCATAGCTTTCTTGGCCTAGATAGCCGATGTGACTTTGAATCGGGATGGATGATTTTGACTCAATAAAGGTACATTTCAAAGATCCTAAATAAATTTGGGATGGGGGATTGCAACCCTGTATCCACTCCAGTTGACCCTAGTATGAAATGGAAGAAAAATACAGGATAACAGACCACTGCACCATTCAAGGCTTTATTGGGTTGTCTTCAATATTTAACATTAATGAGTAGACCGGACATTACGTTTGCGGGCAGATGACACCCACTGGACTGGAGAGAGAGAAAGGTGAGCTATCGCTCAAGAGCTGAGAGCTTGGCAGCAAGCAGCGTGACAAGAGAGCTTTTGCTTGATGGTAGGATTTAAAGAGATATCAATCACTAGTTTAACAAGTTGCTTGGCAGTTAGGACGAAGAGAACATTGAATAATCATTCTGTATTGGAAAAGCTGATCAATAAATGCTGGTGAAAAGTATTGGATCTATTTTGTTTAATAGTGTTTATATCACTAGGTTGTGGTGAGTTTGCTCGGCGTGAGTTTCCACGAGAGTACTGTTCCCTTCGCTTTCCTCGGTCGATGACTCGGCGTTGTGTTTGTAAGTTCTTTGAAGTCTGAGAGGGAATTCCTCAAGACTGTTCGATTCTCCATTTTGCTCATCTCAATAAATTACATTCACTGAAAAATAGTAACAAGTTCTGCCCGCTCTAGTTCGTCATGCATAAGATGTACAGATTTGAGTTATCGTCAAAAGTTGTAGTTAATATAAAAACCTACAAAAGTTTCATACATCATTTAACGGAATTCAGTTGGTGGTACTATTTTAGCGGAATATTTTAGCTTTTTTTTTTAGCATTTAGGATCAGTGCTAGGAGGAGTTTCCCGGTAAGAAGTTGATTACACCGCCGCATAGGCAGAGATTCCAGAGACCAGCAAGATCGTGGTAGAGTGTTTCGAGAAAATTCCCTGGTCGAACGGCTAATGTGTGCAGATGAACAAAGGTATGAGAAAAGAAAGCATATGGCAAACAGGGAATGCAAATGTTGATGCCATCCTAATTGTAAAAATAAAGAGTCAATAAAAAAGGCTCAGTTGCTAATAGACCACGGATTAATTCAATCTGTGAAATTAATCGAAGCGACATTTGCTTTCACACGACATCGATTTTTCCAGCCCCTTACTTTTTGCATTCATCTGCTTCGAAGCTTAAATTCGTATCGTTTTATTCCGACATGATTTGCAACATGCCCCGCATAATCCAAATAAAGTAGAACGAAGCATAAATAATGTTAACGTTGTTCTACTGTCATTTGCGATAGATTTATTTGATTCGCGGTTTTATTTGCGTTGCTAGTTTCCGGGTCATTCGTTGAATGATGGCATTAAATTGTAATTGAACCATACTATGTTGGTAGCCACTAGCCATTAGAGATCGCATTTGGATGGTAGATTTTACTACCCTTTTATGTTTATTGAGCACTTACTTGCAGAAGTTGGTTTCTCTTAGTTTCCCATAATCGTCTTTATGGTATTGATAGTACAGCTCTCGTTGGTGTAGTGGTAAGCGTGACTGCCTCTCACTCCACAGAGCCTGGGTTCAATCCCAGTCAGTGCCGTCGGGATTTTCTGAGGCATACAATCTCTGATCAGGCCTAAGTAAAGCTGTTGGTCCCCGGTCCATGAGTTGATGGATCGGTAGGTAGGGTCCAGGCGTCGGTAGCAGTGTTACTCAGTACGGAAAACAAATGACGCTCTATGTAAAACAATACAAGGAATCGGTTGGTGATGGGCCGAATCTTGTGCAGATCTCAAGAAGAGGTTCATTTTGCCCAATGCTTCCCAAAATACATAATAGCAGCTAATAAAACAGTAGAAAAACTAATGTGACGCCCGGAAAATAAGCTCAAATAGCACCCATCTATTGTAAAAATATCAGGGAAATCAAATGCCATTCATTTCATATTGTGTCGAACTCAAAAAATGGTAACTTATTACGTAAGATTTTAATAATAAAATTTCTTACGTTTTCTTAAAATGGAATCTCAGAAATCCCTTCGCCACTGCTACGAGTTCCTTGTTGGTGACTTCCATATGCTAATGGTCGTGCTCTGGGAAAAGTCCCCCGACGATGACCCTCAGCTTGTCTGGTCACATTTCAGCGGGCGTCGTTGGACCTCTAATCTTCACTATTGCGACTCGATATGCGTTGCTTCAGTGTCCGGGTACATATTTTTGTAACAGTTTGATTTGCTCAGCATTATTTCCCGTTTCAGTGCGGCCGTAGCTTTAGGCTCCTCTCTGTCTGCTTCAATTCTTGCTCTCTGAACCCGTCTCCTGGCTCTGAGACAGCTAACATGGAGTATGCTGAATCAATGGCAGCCATCCCTACTCTATCCGCCAGACAGTTACCTTTATCGGGAGGAACTTGATACGGTTCCGCAATGATTACAACGTCGCACATT
This sequence comes from Ochlerotatus camptorhynchus, assembly GCF_037179485.1. Taxonomy (NCBI): domain Eukaryota; kingdom Metazoa; phylum Arthropoda; class Insecta; order Diptera; family Culicidae; genus Ochlerotatus; species Ochlerotatus camptorhynchus. The sequence continues at coordinate 95,401 of NW_027040999.1, forward strand.
GTTTCCGTTGTCGACTGCCACCACAACAGTTGCTGTGCAGTGTCACAATGATCGAGGTTTATTTGGGTTACCTCCATTACTTTTGGCCCGCCATCGCCTTTTTGTGCGCAGGAGATTTGAAAACTCACCTCATATGGTCTTTTCCGTCATCCTTTTTACAAAACATGCACCTGTGCTGCTTCTTGCAGTATCTTGCGATGTGACCATTCTCCCCGCATTTTCTTCACCGATTAGATCTGTCAGGGCCTTTGCAGTTCTTCTCCTGGTGACATTTCTGATAGTTCATGCACGTAAGGCAACTTTCCATTTGCTTGGTAATCTGAGGTCTTTCAGCGAGCACACTGACCACCCAACTTTTACCTACTTTACCTTTTTCCAACAGCTTGTTCGCTGCAGCCGTCAAATGTCGTATCACCGCTGACTGCGTTCCACCGTACGTCTTTCTCGTTCCGGATTGTTATCGCTAGATCTCTCAGTTCACAACGCACCTTCAGCGCACTTCACAACTGCTATTTTTTTTTCTTTTTTCACTGTTTTTTTAGATTTTTAGATTTTTAGTTTATCTCGTAAATTTCTCTTCTTTTGTGATCTCGCTCAGATCCTTGCTCTCGACCACTGCTTCCTGGGTAGAAGTATTACCCTCGCCTCCTCGCCAAGAGACTTTTCGACGAGCGTCTTGAAGGCTGACCTCTTGACCGTGGGGTCTTTCCTCAGCTCAAAGAGCATCTCGCTTTTCTGGGTGCGCATGGTTTTCTCCTCTAGTTCCTTCAACTATGGATCGAGTCCACACTCACACATTGTGCACTACGAACTAAATGTCAGTCAATACCGTTAAGATAACATATAACGATAGAAAATCGGTCGTAAAATGGCAGAGATATGAGCAAAACATTTACAATAGATTTGAAGAGTGACCCCAATCTTATGATCGGGAGTGTGCGTCAAAATATGATAGAAGAAATAAATCAGTTCAGGGTTTGTGTATTCGCTTATTTTTCTATGTGTTGCTACCACCTTCGCTCAAGCGCAGCGCTTCTATATCTGTTGCTTGGATTCTAGCAAAGATGCTAATCTTTTTGATAGGATGTCTCCGATTTGAGTGTGTACCTATGTATGCGATTACAATTTTCATTTATTTTATCTCTGGTCAATGTTTTTTTTGTAACTCTATTTAATTCCCATAATAAAAAAGTTGTCGCTACATGTAACGTACGTGGTTCGACAGTTTTTCAAACTGCTGAAAATAACAGCACCTTTAATAAGGGTAATGTTGAAACTACATTCAAAACTCATTATACATCTCAAAGGAAAATTACTCGTTACTTTCAAACAGTGTGTGTATACACTAGACTGAGGCAAAATTTGACTTTTTCGCTCCAAATCGGGTCGTAATTAGCCTCCAAAAGTTACAACTCATTTGGTTAGAAACAGACTTCGCACAAACCATTTGAAGTTTACATGTAAATTACAATGGGAAATCTCAACTTTTTGTTAATTGCCTTCTATTCTTTTTCCATATTGAGCTGCAAAACAGCTCGATAGATATTCTTATAGAAAATTTTCTCAGCTACAACTTTGCTGAAGATCGTTGTTTCTATGTAAAACGAGACAGGAAATAGTTATTTATTATTTAAGAGATTGGTAAACTTATGACATGATAAAGCAGCTGCTCTGTAGGCAACACTGTATTTTGCAGTGTGAAATAGTAGCCATAATTTTTGTGTCCTATTCAACGCCTCAGAAACACCAATGTTGCCTGCTGAGCAGTTGATTGAGCATGATTATAAGACATCAGTGCATTGAACCATTAATAACTTTCGATCCTTGCATTTAATCAAAAAATGGTCTTTAGCAAAGTTGTAGCTGGGAAAATTTCCTACAAGTAAAAATAAAAACTTTTGAAGCAGACCGATATGGTGAATTATTAGATAGACATGAACAAAAATCTTGGTTTTACCATAGTAATTCCCATACAAACTTCAAATGGTTTGTGCCATCTCAGTTTCTCACCAAATGGGTTCAAATTTTGAGAGGTTAGTCAGGATCCGATTTGGAATCGTTTAAGTATTGTGGAGCGAAAATTTCAAATTTTGCATCACTCTAGTATACACCATTGTTCAAACAAGCGTTTTTTCTGCATTCCATTGGCGCTAAGAGTCCGCTTGGACCAATGCACATGACAAACACGGTAACTCAAACATCGTTTAACCTACCGACAAGCAGAAAAAAAGAAAACCCCCTACAATTTCAATTTCGACAGTAACATGCCATCAAGTGGAGCATGGCACAACCCATAACAACATTAACGAAACGAGCCGTCAGTTTTGCTACAACAAAGGCCAACGTGTGCAAAATCAATTTTCCAACAAGACGACTCCCAGTGACACTGACTGACATCGAAATTGAGTTTCAACACTGCTTGGAGCACACAGCGTTCCCATTTTACTGCCTCACCTTATTTTATTCGAATTGACATGGCAGAAGGGGTTGACGAGGAAGGGAGGTTTTATAATAAGATTATATTTCATTCAGTGGAACCGAAAAGCCCACATCAAACCGGACGAAATTAAATTTGATTTTCAGCTCACACCCGCATATTATTGTTCGGGATGGATTGTTAACGGGAAAGTAAACCGCTCCTGGGATGAAATTGATTAAAGCGGATGCGAGAGTTTCAATAGCTCATGGAGATAGGTACCGTAAAACGGGGTAAGTTTGAAAGTTTTTTTTAAGTATATTCTAAATATGTTTTATAGCGACGCCAGTGGTGTAGTGGTAATTGTGATTGCCTCTCACCCCAGCAGGTCTGGGTTCAATCCGAGTCGGCACCGCTGGGATGTTCTGAGGCACAACATCTCTTCGGAAGGGAAGTAAACCCGTTACTCCCGGTTCATGAGTTGATGGGTCGATAGGTAGGGTCCAGGTGTGGGAGCTGCCTTCCTGACGAGGGTAGCATTGGTGCTCAGCACGGAAAACAAGACATACGGAAATCATATCAAGGAAAAAATGTATATGTGTTACAACAATTAATGATTTTCAAATATTTTTTTAAGTAATACAAGTACTTAGGATTCCAGGGTGTATTCATAAGTAATATGTTTAAGGTTCAATTTACTTTGATGTATTTTCGAAAAATTCAAATGCAGTTTTTTTCGACGGATCGTTTTAGATTGCAAAAAGCTTGCGTCATTCTACTCTTTTTGCTATTATGCACAAAATGACGCGAGCTTTTCGCAATCTGAAATGATGCGTAGAAAAAAACTGCATTTGAATTTTTCGAAAATGCATTAAAGTAATTTTAACCTTAAAGGGTTAGGCCACTGTAGCGGGTTAAAATTTATTTTTATCTTAAATGATAGATTAGAATCTAAAGAGTACGGGACAATTGGTTTTATACCAGGGCACACTTTCTTTGGCATTATTTTGGTGCGGAGACTGGGAGAATATCTGCGCGCTCCCGACATGAAATTTATCTTCAATAGCGTTTTTCAAACCTGGCGGAAACGAAAGTCATATATCTTATTGATTAATCGACTTGATTTTTTTTTGTAGCCAGTTCAACATACTTTTTTCAAATGAAGTAGGCCTGATTTTTTATTCTTCTCTTTTAGTATTTTTTGTGAATAATGATTATATTTTATATTTTTGCCTGAAAATCAGACCACTTTTTTAACGGGCACCATTTTGTTAAACATCAATATTTTTACGATCGGCCTGGTACTTCACTAGTTAAAACATTCTAGTTTATGAAACTTTTTTCCCTTTTTGTAATAGGACTACCTCCGGCTGCAAATCTTTTCCACCCGCAAACCGCTTCAAGCCGAAGATGCCATCACTTAGACGACTGCAACGCCACCTCGCTGCACATTTCAAAAACCAAAATTTGGGAAAATGTTATTTAAAATATGTTCAATAAAATTCTGGAAACTGCATTCTTTAAACTGTTTCTGTTTGCCAAAAAATAGCGAAATTGACCCTTTTATCGGCGTTTACACTTGCCTAACCCTAACGGAAATTATTGCATTGGCACTATATTTTTTGTCTTGTGACCATTAGTTTTTTTTTTTTGTTGTTTACTTTGATAATACTCGATGAATGTGTGAATTTGTGATGGCTATATCGGAAATATATTGAATAAGTTATTGTTTGCGTGCCTTTCCAAAGGTCAAAAAACAAGAAAATGTTTTTTTTTTTAAATACGTAAAATATCCTTATCTAAAACTTTGTCCAATATCAAAGGTCATACCCTAAGCTGAAAAATGTAAATAATGTTTGTAAATCGGAATTAGTGCAGAGAGTTAAATTAATCATTATTTTCTACTATCTAAGATACACGCATTATCAAAGATACTAGAGATGAACCAGCCCAAGGCTGACAATCTCTCTAATAAAGCAAAAACTAAATATCAAAGGTACCCTGTTTTACGGTACTACAAAAAATCCAAAATAATACACTGGAAAACAGTCCAAAATGCCCTCTAGCGATGATTGAAGTACTGAACGGAGGCATTTTGTACTGTCTTCTCCTGCGATATAAATTTCACATGCAATGATTTTGACGTCAGTGATATCGTCGGTTTCATGCACAACTAAAATTTACCATTTTCCCGTTTTATCGGTTAAAAGCATCCAAAAACCACATACTACAACTCTACACCTACACGGTAGATTGACAAAATACTGCAATCAAAATTTTCGACGATTTTTATTTTGAGTTCTGACAGTGCTGCATGAAAACGACAATATGACAGAGACCACATGCCAATTGTGTGGTTAAATGTGCCCACCTCAATCAACTTCATTACCACGTTTTCTTGGTTCACTGAAAATGACGTATTGCAGACTCAAAGAAGTCATTATTTCGTTAATAATATGACATCCCGTCTCGTAACCACAGAAGTTTCCGCTGTCTGAGCACGTAAAGGTATGTTTGATCTCTCCGTAAAATGCTTACTTCGCCTCAATTTAGGATCGTTTATCATTTGCTATAAAAAGGATACGGCCAACCGGATATCAATATTCGCTTATTCCAAGCGATGAAAGGGTTGTTGGTCGTTCTTTTCATTCGTATTGATGCATGATGAATGATGATGACGGGACGACAATTTGCGATGCCAGTCATCCGGCGTTCCGTAAATTGGTCTTTTAAGTCAGCGTAAATTTATTTTAGGATTTAAGATTTTTGGCTATTACCCTTTTAAAATCGCATAGCAAAGGAGCATGCCTTTCTCGTATACAACATTAACAATTCGAGAGCATACACTGGGAGCAAAAGTAGGACAGTTTGATGAGTATTTCTCTTCCGAATTCTGGAATCGTAGAAAGTTCTAAACTGAGGTCTATTTTTACGCGGATTATTTCTGCGTGATTTTTTTACGCAGCTTTTTTTGTATGGATGTTTTAATTAAAGCGGAAATTTTTTTCACGGATTTCTCAATTAACGCGGTTTTTGTATACGGTTTTTTACTAACGAGTTACTCGGATTTTTTTTAATTTACGCGGTTTGTAATATTGAAGTTCCTTTCAAGTAAGATACACTATTAATGGACTAATATAGTAATTCCAGATATAGTATTTCCACATAAGCAACAAGTTTCGTTGCTGAAGATCGAAGAACAATAGATTTTGGAAGCTACAAAATAAAAATGATCCTTTCCAAGGTCAGTATCCAGTCTGAAGTATTTGCCATAAAAATTGAGCTGATTAGAACGATCTAAAAGATTTACATGAACATTTGCATTACTTTTCTAGGAACACATGGATCTCCAAAAATATCTATATTAAGCAGTCAAGCAAAATTGACAGCCATGCTGAATTTTATCAAATCCCCAGAAAAAATGTACCAGTGCCAGATGAACAAGGAACATCGTCGCCCACTGGTCACCATAGCCGGTCGAACTCCAGACGAATCTAGAACCACACTACCGTTCATACTGGCGACATCGCTCTGATGAGACAACGAAACCCTACCCGAAGCTCCTCCCTCTTTTCCTATCCTTCGACAATGTACCCATCTAACCTCGAGTAGGCCGCGAGTATTCGGCCCAACTCCTACTAGACATAGAATTAAATGAATTTTGTTACAAACAAAGAACAATGAATTATCGGCTCCGTAAAGCTAACGCGATTGAGCCTTACAAATAAACGAACTAGATAAAAAAGGTGAACAAGGAAACTATAGGAACTTCTTGTCACAATTGGCAGTTACAATATGTTTTGAATTTTCTCCGGGGCCAATGCCAATGCCAATGTTGAAATTCTGACAAATGTTCTAGGTTCTAGAATCATAAACATGCCAATGCCAATTCCAATGCCATGCCAATGCTATTTTCAATGCTTATGCCAATGACAATGAAGTAGCGCTTTAATTCAGTGTAGATGAATTGCGTTTGTTTTGAAAATCTTTGTTGCGAAATGATACGATGAAATGATGATCATACGAGCGAAATGAACAAATGGGTTCATTATACACCAACGAATACGCGATTGTTAATATTCAACAGTTCAGTGCCAATATTTCAAAGGGGCGTAATTGCATTTGTAAACAATGGCTTTAGCCGTCGATTTCTCGCGAATAAAAGCTCACGAATGAAAAATAATAACACCAGCAGGTAGAGGAATGTCTCCTCTACCAGCTAGCATTGCTATTTTGCATAGGTAAGATTTCATTCACGAGAAATTGACGGCTAAAGTCATTGTTTACAAAAGCAATTACGCCCCTTTGAAATGTTGGCACTGAGTTCTTGATTATCTAACCCAAAATTGTCACAATCACAAGCGATCCTAAAAAGCAAAATAATCAAAATCAGTTTTGGGAAAAATGAATATTTTTTTAGCGGTGGTTGTGGTGTAGTAGTAAGCGTGATTGCCTCTCACCCCAGCAGGCCTGGGTTCAATCCCAGTTGGCGCCGCCGGGATGTTCTGGGGCATAACATCTCTGATCACGCCTTCCTTCGAAAGGGAAGTTAAGCCGTTGGTCCCCGGTTCATGAGTTGATGGGTCGATAGGTAGGGTCCAGGTGTGGGAGCTGCCTCCTTGGCGTCGGTAGCATTGGTGCTCAGCAAAAACGGCTAGAAGAAAATGAACAAAAAGTTTGGATTTTGCATAGTAATTTCCATATAAACTTTTTTATGAGATAAACCAGCCTCTGGCTGAAAGTCTCGTTAATAAAGGTATTATGCCTTTTTACAAGTACGCAGCATAATCAAGGAATGGATGCGGTGTCCTAATCTGTTTATCCCAGAGGGCAGAAGAGGATCGCAGAACCTTGGGGAATTTCTTTTACTTTTAGCGGTGTCCAAACCTGTGTATCTCAAGTTGGGCAGGAGAGGATCGCAATCCAAAGTGATTCTTTGATCGAAAGTATCTGTCTTTATTAATCAACTGCTTGGGTTTATATACGGTGTTATTGTTATATTACATTTTACAATTTGTTGCATTGACATGGTGTGATTTATATTTAATTACTGTAGGCAAAGTGAGATGCCTATAACGGTGTGACAATTCTTTGTTTGTTTCATTGATGTCAATGTGCTTGCTAGGCTATTAGCGAATTGAAAGATGTAACATGATCCGCGCATTCGGGTTCGCTGTTCTGGGTGTAGGAAAGGTAAATGAATAATTCTGTTTGGCAAGGTTATGGTAGAAGTGAACGCTACTGACGTGAGTGCAGTTGCATGATATGCATTTTTCTGTCTTATCGGCAAATTTAGTAAGTTCAAGTCTTGGTTTGGTTTGATGGGCTACGAATCGCCAGGTTGATTCAACGCCGAACGAAGTACTCTTCTCCATTGGACTCGGTCCTGAGCCAATCGCTTCCAGTCGCCATGAACGTTTAGCGACCTGATGTCCTCCTCAACTGCAAATAGCCAACGTGTCCGAGGTCTACCCCGGAGTCGACGACCTCTACCGGGTTCTCTGCTGAATACAATATTTGCTTGTCGTTCTTCCGGCATCCGCACTACATGCCCAGCCCACCGTAGTCTGCCGTGTTTTATAAGCTTCACTATATCCGTACCGTTATACACTTGGTACAACTCGTGATTCATACGACGCCGCCAGATGCCATTCTCCTGTTTACCGCCGAGTATTGTTCGCAGCACCTTACGCTCGAAGACACCAAATGCTCTCCGGTCAGACTCTTTTAACGTCCACGATTCGTGGCCGTAGAGGACTACCGGAAGTATCAGCGTCTTATACAGAGCGAATTTCGTTTTCGTTTGCAGGCTACGGGACTTCAGCTGGCTACGTAATCCGTAAAAGGCCCTGTTTGCAGCTGCAATACGTCTCTTCACCTCGCGGGTAACATCATTATCGCATGTCACTAGTGTTCCAAGATACACAAATTCTTCCACTACCTCAAATTGTTCACCATCTAACAACACTACACTACCAACACCACTATTGCTCCCAAGCTGTCTACCGGCTACCATGTACTTCGTTTTGGTAGAACTTATCGTGAGCCCAATCCTCGCCGTCTCCCTCTTAAAAGGCACAAACGCCTCATCCACTGCTCTACGGTCAATTCCGATGATATCGATGTCGTCCGCAAAGGCAAGGAGCATGTACGATCGTGTGATGATGGTACCGTTCCTCTGCACACCAGCTCTCCTAATCGCTCCTTCAAGAGCAATGTTGAACAGTAAGTTTGAAAGTGCATCACCCTGCTTCAATCCATCTAAGGTCACGAACGAGGTCGAAATCTCATCTGCAACCCTTACACTTGATTTCGATCCATCTAGCGTTGCGCGAATCAGTCTAATTAGTTTCGCCGGAAAACCATGTTCTAGCATAATCTGCCAAAGCTCATTTCTCTTCACTGAATCGTATGCTGCTTTGAAATCAATAAACAGATGGTGAGTCTGCAAGTTGTACTCCCGGAATTTATCAAGGATTTGACGCAGGGTAAACATTTGATCCGTCGTTGATCGGCCCTCACGAAAACCAGCCTGGTATTCACCGACGAAGGACTCCTCAAGCGGTCTCAATCTGTTAAACAGAACGCGTGACAGTATTTTGTACGCCGAATTCAGAAGAGTTATTCCTCGATAATTGGCGCACTCGAGTCTGTGCCCTTTTTTGAATAATGGGCAAATGAGGCCATCCAACCAGCTAGCAGGCAGTTCTTCGTCCTCCCATATCTTCGTTAGAATACGGTGGATTGCTTGATGCAGCTGCTCACTTCCGTGTTTGAAAAGTTCGGCCGGGAGCTCGTCCTTCCCAGCAGCCTTATTGTTTTTCAGCTCACGTATTGCCTTTTTAACCTCGTCTAGCGTTGGAGGCTCCACAGCTTGATCGTCGTCTGCGATGTTTACTCTGTTCCTCGATACTCCCTCACTCTCTCCATTCAACAATGTCTCAAAATGTTCTTTCCACCTGGCAGCCACCATTGTTTTATCTGTCAGCAAATTCCCCTCAAGGTCATTGCACATGGCGGGAGATGGCGCTGTTTTACTCCGCACACCATTGACAGTCGCGTAGAACCTTCGCATATCGTTCTGTTCCATACTTTCTTGCGCCTCAGCAATCACGCGTTCTTCGTATTGCCTTTTCTTTCTGCGGTGGGTTCGTTTCTCAGCTGCCCTTGCTACCTTGTACCGCTCTCTGTTCAGCCGGGTACCAGACACTAACATCCGGCTTCTGGCAACGTTCTTCTCATCCGTCAACCTCTGGCACTCCTCATCAAACCAGCCATTACGTGGTCGTCTTTGAGCTGTACCTATCACTTCTTGTGCTGTTGTGTTCACCGCTCCGTGGATTGTGTTCCACAGATTGTTGAGGTCCTCGTTCACGTTGATTTCGCTAATCCGCTCATCAAGCTTCTGGCGGTACTCTGCAGCAACACCTTCTACTGACAAGCGATGGATATTGAAACGCATCGATCTCCGGTTCGTTGAATTCGTAACGGTCGATAGACGCGCCCGAATTTTGCAGACAACAAGATAATGATCTGAGTCAATGTTAGGCCCCCTAAAAGTCCTTACATCAATGACATCTGAGAAGTGCCGGCCATCCACCAACATGTGATCGATCTGGGTGCAAGTTTCGCCATTTGGGTGTCTCCAGGTGTGCTTTCGGATATTCTTGCGTGCAAAGTAGGTGCTACTGATGGCCATACCTCTAGCAGCGGCGAAGTTTATCAGTTTCAGGACGTTATCATTGGTTACTGTATGTAGGCTCTCTGTACCAATGATTGGACGAAAGAAATCTTCCCTCCCGACCTGCGCATTTGCATCTCCGATTACAATCTTCACGTCGTGTTTTGGGCACTCATCATAAGTTTTATCGAGACTGTCATAAAACGCGTCCTTCACGTCATCGGATTTATCGTTGGTTGGCGCATAGATGTTGATCAGGCTGTAGTTGAAGAATTTGCCCCGAATCCTTAATACACAGATGCGGTCGCTTACCGGTCTCCACCGCATAACACGCTTCATCTGCTTCCCGATCACTATGAACCCTACTCCATGTTCTGCCCTATCGCCACCGCTGTGATAGATATGATACTTGAAGGAAGTGTTGGCGATGGGATCCACCGCCCGGAATTCACGTTCTCCGGATCTAGGCCACCGTACTTCCTGAATAGCAGCTACGCTCACTTTCACTTTTTGCAGTTCACGAGCCAAAAGGCCCGCTCGTCCAGGTTCATTTAAGGTTCTGACATTCCAAGTACCGAGTTTCCATTCATTGTCCTTATTTCGTTGCCGGGTCGGTTGCCGAAAATTCCGTTCGTTGTTTTCTCTTTCTTCGTTTTTTCTGAGTAATGTTGGGGGTTTCAGTATGCTACCTTACCGGGGTCGCGATACCTACATCATGTTGGTGGGGCTGCCACCTTAGGTGTAGCTGACGTGATACAGCATTTCTTATTCAGCCGCTCGCTCCGAGACAGACGCTGTTTGAGCCGCACCTCCATGGTGAACAGACGCTCGAGGGTCGCACCTCCTCACTTTGCTATCACCACGATCCGGATCCATGTTTTTATCGTGGTGACATTGCCCAGGCTACGCTACCAGCATCTTTTGCTGGCGGTCTTTGTCATCGGCTGCCCCGTGGAAGCGTGAGGTAGGAACTTGTGAGGACCAGAGCTGTTGGGACAACACTCCTTCCAGTTTGTCGACTCACCATTTGTAGCCCAATATAATCTTCAAATGGTTTGTGCAAAGTCAGTTGCTTACCAAATGAGTTTAAATTTTGGGAGACTAATCAGCACCCGATTTGGAACCGTTCGAGCGCTGTGAAGTGAAAATGTCAAATTTTGCGTCAGTCTAATGGGCAATGGTACCTTTTGTTTGGCAGCTGTTGCGCCCAATTTGGTTCAGTGGTTGTAGAGAAACACACCGTTCTTTGTAATGTAACACACAAACACACACATTTTCCGATGTTGTTGAATTGAGTCGATTGGAATATAACACATGGTCACATCGAACGTCAGTTTTTTTTTCATAGTGGGAAGGGTAAAAAACCATTACTTTTCTCACATTCAGCATTGCCGTGACCCAAGTCGATACCTGAATATTTTCGGAATGGTTCCGAATTTCAGTTGAACCACTTGCTAATACAAAACTTGCGCCAATTTGTGATCCTTTGGAGGTTGTTTCGAAAAAATCCAAGTTGATAAAATGACAGCAATTTGAATCTAAGGTGTCGAGGGTCGGGGACGTAATAGGTAAAATACTATATGGTACTTTATCATAAGGGCTGTCAATAAATTACGTAGATAGTTTAGGAGTTGCTAATTCAAGTCTGTTTTATGGGAAGTCGACATCTCAAATAAATAAACTAGGTAAATTTATTAATCGCCCCATGGGACAGAAACTGACATGATTCAAAACCTATCCAGATCGACAATTATATCATGCAGCAATTTCCGAACATCTTTTCCAGACTACATGGCATGGATCTCTATAATGAAGCAACTCAGCTTGAATTCCTGTTTGCCGAAACGATTGGGAAATACGCAAAATTCAAATTAAAATATGATAATCGAACAAAGATACAGATGGATTAGAGCATCATGGGAGAAATTTTAGTAAAGACTGACTAAAAGTAAATTGGTACGAAATTCGCGACTCGCTAGCACGCCTCTAGTGTTGGGAATCGAAAATCTTTGTTTACAATTCTATCACAGAGAACAGACATCCAAGTTCAAACATTTTTTTTTTCGGAAAATTATCTGTAAGAATTTAAATTAAAATACGTTAAAAACACTAGCGCTGCCATACGGAATGTTGCGACTCGAGTTATGAGGGATTAATGAATAAACTGAACTAAAATTTGAGTTAATCTTATTGACCGTGTATCCAAATGAATTGTAAAATTTGTTCAAAACAAACAAGACAAAACAACGGAAATCAATCCTGTTTCTTCGGAACCATTATTTTAGAATAAAAAACTAATAGCGAATTCGTTTATTATCGGGGTTGGAACCAGTTCCAACCCAGTGCGAAACCGAACTTTTTGTTAGTGCGAACTTCAACCTGAGCTGGGTTTTAAAAACAAACGATCAAACTGACGTTTGTCAGAAAACAAGCAGACCAAATCTTGATACCCGATCCAGGTTGGAACTGAATAATAAACGAATTCGCTATAAGCTCTTTTACAGTTTGCTGTAGATCTTCAACCGTTTTTCTTTTCAATTTTAACTGTGCATAGTAGTCAGGAGCAAAATTGACTTTTCTTGATTCACTGGCGGCGTATCTTTAAATGATTCAGTGAGGGTGTGAACTCCAATTAGCCCTCATTTAAATTCATAAAAATGTGATAAGATTTGAACTCTGCATCCGTTCTTCCAGAAATTCGAAAAGCCTCCAGGGGGAAGTGGTCGAAACATAAATTTTTCGTTGCAAGCGCTTCGACTCCACGTGAGAAGAAAATCTCCTGTAGTTCAGGCAATTCAGCATCCTTAGGAAAATTGTGAAGATTTTCGCTTGGTAACACCTTGTTTAACTGCGCACCAATAAAACTCGCACTTGCGGCCCATGTTTTGATCGGTTTTAATCAAACAATGTTTTGCTCACAACAATGTTGACATTTATGTTAAGATGACGTCTGCCGGTCATCGACGTCGATGGGCAGCAGCACTAGCGCCACCACGATATTGCTAGTTTCAAATGTCTATTCAAAATAGCAGTTAAATTTCTTACACACTTTAGGAATTTGACTTGGATGTCTGTTCTCTGTGCTTCTATAGATAACAACTGGTGCAAGTTTGATCAAAGTAGTCGATCGCGTTCAGAAATAACGTCAAATGTAACTCGAAAGAAGAAAAAATATTGTGCACAAAAACCTGGAAAATCCGGAGTGGTCCAGTTCCAAGCTGATTAAAGTGCTTAAGATGCCGAAAACAACAGTTTGTCGAAACATCCCTGCCAGGAGCGGATACAAGTCCTACAAAATCAGTGAACATCCGAACCGGCACATGAAGCAGAATTCCGTGGCCAAAAAGTGTGCAAGGCTCTTGTACAACCGTGTTTTGACGAAACACAAGGGCTTCACTTTGATCGATGACGAAACATACGTCAAACTCGATTTTAAGCAGCTTCCCGGTCAAAAGTTTTACATCGCGACTGGACGTGGGGATGTACCGGGAAGTTTCAAGTTTGTGTTTACCGACAAGTTCGCGAAGAAGGCCATGATTTGGCAAACGATTTGCAGTTGTGGTCTGAAAACAGAATCATTCGTCACATCCTCGACGATGACATTCCAAGTTGCCGAAGAATGCCTGAAAAGCGTGTATTGCCCTTCATCCGCAAGCATAAGAGCAAAGTCATTTTTTGGCCCGATTTGGCCAACTGCCACTACTCCAAGGTGGTTCTGGAGTGGTATGCTGCCAACAAGATCGATTTTGTCCCAAACCAAAGAGAATCCTCAGAATTGCCCGGAATTTCGACCAATCAAAAAATACTGGGCAATTTCAAAGCAGCGACTTCGACGAAGGGGCGGGCAGTCAAGGCCATCCAGTAAATGCGAGCAAAATGAAAAAAGGGCTGATTCCATGTCCGTTTCCACTGTGCGGCTGCTGATGGGCTCCATCAAGAGGAAGTTTCGAGATTTCGTTCAAACCGGAAAAATGGAGCCATCTAATGCTGTAATTTTCAAGTTTTAATAAAAGTACTGTAAAGCAACCATTAATGGACTTTTAAAACTTTTTTTTTTTAAATATCATTTATTTGTAAAAGGTAGGTTGTAGTTTTAACCTCCGTCGCCGTTGCATTGGTGAATGAACGTGGAAGAAGTACTGCCGTTCGGACAAGTGCTCTGGATCTCGAAAGGTGAATGGACAATTGATGAGACAGCTGAAACGAAACACAGAAAGAGGCTATGTTGGGAGAACGATGAGAGGACTAACACTTAAATTTAAAAATAAAATTAAAAAAAATCAAAAGAAAACTGTTAAAGACCCTTAAATTCTCAAATCGGTCCGTTTTAGAAAATTTTAAATCAACTTCATACATTCGTGTGTAGCAGGTTGCTTTAAACTTTTTAAACTTATTGAATCACGAATTACAGATCTTTTTGAGCGTACCAATTTGCTTTTAATCAGCCTTTTAATAAAAGAAGGGTCAAATCACACCATAGGTGAATAAATTCATTTTTTTTATAGTGGGAAATTTCAAAAAGCTACATTGGAGGTAGTTAAATGGACCTGCAATCCTGTTACTGAATCGATCATAATGATTTTTCTGGGATAGCGGATGGGATAGGATAGACGAATATAAATTTGAAAATTTATAAACGCCACCGTTTTGGAATCCAATGTGGTGAACCCAAGCAACTACCATAAACACTCTATACACTTTATTTTTTTTTTTTTCATTAAGAATTTTAGCTATTGGCTAGTTCTTCATTTTTACAGAGTTTTAGTCCAGACACTTAGTCTACAAATCTGAACACTCTTATGAGATGATTATCGCAGCCTACCCAAGTAACAATTTTAGCTATGCTATGTATTGCCTGTATAAGCTGGTCTGTAGCTCAAAATAGTAGTATACAAGGGTAGAGAACAATCACCCATTTTGGGCCATTATTATTATTATTCGTATTATTCTTCTTCTTCGCATTTCAAGCTTATTGCTTACCGCATAAATATTAGCTTATTGTGTGCTCTCAACTTAGTGTTCTATATGCACTTCCACAGTTATAACGGAGAGCTTTCCATGCCTGTACCATTTTTGCATAGAGTATAAATAATTGTGTGGCAAGTAGGGGAAATGGATATAATGTCGGCCAAAATGTCCCTAATTTGGGCCCATGCATAAATTCAGGAATCGAATAAATTTTCAATAGCGACTAAAAATATTCATTTATTCGTACCAATACCAATGACGCGTTCATCTAAATACAATTGATAATTAGCAAATGTTTAGCGATGGGCCCAATCGTAGATCCATAGGCCAACATAAGAGCCATTTTCCCAACAATCATAATCTATGCCCAGGGAAATCAAGAAATTATCCAACCCGATAAATTCCTAGACCGTACTGGGAATCGAACCCAGTCATCTCCAGAATGGTCTTTCTTGTAAGCTGCGCCTATACCGACTGAGCTAAGGAAATTAAAAAATCAACAAGCACTCCAACCGAATCAATTTGTATCTTTATCCAATAGGCCAAAGTGAATTCAATGGCGTTTCAATGCGCCGAATTTAGAATCCGTAGGCCAAATTTGGAGTCAAGAAGCAGTGTTAAATGTTTAACAATAACTCAACAATTTGTTACCATTTATCAAATATTACGGTACGCATAGAAAGGTAAATAAATTTAAAGTATATTTGCAGTGAAAACATTTTTTTTCCATCTATCGTATAAAAAAATTACCACTGCAGTCTGTTATTTGAAAGTTAGCATCTTCAACTATGTAAATCGTTGACTTCACGCAGAAGTAATACTAAAACATATAGTCAAAGTACAGAACTCTGGATGGGAGCATACCATCAATTACTGTCATTGGTCGAAAGGTACAGTAGCAGCACCTACCCCACCCGTGTCCCCTCGAGATCGTCAAGTCGACGATGACAGGAGCACATATCGTGGTAGGGGTAAACAATAGTTGCAATTTCCAAACCTACGACTGGATGCCTTCCTTCAAATAACAACTGAAGTGCGGTAAAAAACCGGTAGAACTGTTTCAAACACATCGTTGGTACTTGAGCGATCGGTTTTCATCTCTTTTTGCCAGTGGTGACGGGGGGGGGGGGACACACCCCTCACCATCCCTCTCCAAATGGGGAGTTTGGTAAAGAGAGATGAAAAAACCGATTTGTACCTTCCTTTAAAGTTGTACTAGCTCGCTATTCTACTATCTATATGCAATTTTCACACTGCCGTACTCTAACGGAACTATCAACCCTATACTTTCATCTACTCCATCTATCGTATAAAAAAAATTACCACTGCAGTCTGTTATTTGAAAGTTAGCATCTTCAACTAAGTGAAAACATTCCATTTTCTGAAAACATCCTCTCGAAAACATTAAGTTAAGAACGTAAATTTTATCATTGTCTTTTAGAAGATACTTAGAAGCAAAGCACATATGATCGGCAACAGTTGACGTAATATTTGTTAAAACATTAAATGTCTGAATTAACAAACCGTCTGGTATTCGATGCATTACGATATCCGAGTTCGAAAGCTTGTGTGCTATAGATTGTAGCGAGGAACAGAGCGCCAAAATGCTGTGGGAATATAAAATCCTTCTCACGAACTGGAAGAACAAGAGCGTTCAGAAGGTCGTTTGTTAAGAAAAAGTAAGAAAATGTATTTTTTTAAACTTACTTAATAAGTGCATAAGCCCCTTGCTTACTGATGTCATAATTTTATCATTCATAATTTTCCACTTTCTAGGCTGCTTGTAAACCTGGTTCTAATGTATAATAATTGTATTAGCTTACTCGTATCTTTAATCCATTGAAATATTACAAAACTTGTTCCCTTGTGAACAGCATGATATCAAAATAGACTCACAAAAGTGTAAATAAGCTAAACCGGGCAAACAATACCTTTTTTCTCATCCACACCACAGCGGAAAGAAATTGCTAGTCCTGATATTTCGCGCTGCTTACAAACAGAGACAGTGATTTATATTTATTTTATTCCGGTGCTGGCGGGTCGCTTCCATTATGCAGATCTTTTTCGCGTGAGCAAGAAAACCCGATTTGATGCGAATTCTTGAAGCTGAACCAATTTTTGAATACATTAACGCTAAAAAGATATGATTTATGAATCGTTCAAATTCATGACAAGTGTGATTCGCTGGGTGTAAAATGTTGATAGGACACTCAAATTGTAGGAAATGGAAATTTGTTGGAGATTCTTTTCTACGTGATGTTTAGTGATGATGAAATTTGACCTCCACGTTTTGGATATTAGTTTTATGCTTGAGAAGCAGTGCAATTTATTATGACGTGATAATTTGTGGTTATGATTGTTTTCGTCAGAGTAGAAAGGTTGGCAATGTTCCATTTCACCGCAATTTCAAATTAAAGAACATTGTTAGCAATTTGCTGAACGCGTTATGATGGCCACAATAATTAACACTTCTCAATCTATGAGTCGCTACCCATTTGCAGGGTTTTGCAGAAGGGTTAATTTCAGAATAAAAAATGTGCATGAAGATAAAGTTTAATCAATTTGGTTTTGAGAGAAGTTTTTAGTTCGTAGAAGGCACATCTAATGAAGGGGTCTTACATAAATTATACCCATACCACTTGAAAATTCTAACTTTTTTGACTGATAATTTTTGATATTGAAACGTGATGCAAAATTAAAGAACTCAACATTTCCATAAAATTTGTTAAAGATCTAAGTCTACTAGCATGTCATTTTCATTGAGTTATGAAGCATTCTTTATTAAAGCCCCCATAAAATAGACTTTTTAGCTGAAACATTTTTTGTTTGATTTTTTCAAGGCATTGCAGAACATTGCAATATCTAAAATTTGCAGTCAAAAAAGTAAGAATGGTCAAGGACGTCCTAATGCGTATAATTTATGTACAACCCCTTCATTAGATGCGCCTTCTTTCAAAAAAAGACTTATCTGAATTGAAGGTGAATCTTCATGTAATTTTTATTTTTTCATTAAATTCACCCTTCTAGTGTATCGCAGACTGCAAACAACTTGGTAATGTTCTACAAATATCATGCAACATGCAAATGTTTAATTGAACAGAAAATTATGTTGAGATAATCCAACGAGAGTTTGTAGCCTTTTTCAAAATGATTTAGTATTTTCAATGCCATTTTTGTGGGTTGGGCTTTTGAAACGTTGTTTTAGTGTTTTCAAGACAGTTTTTTGGTTTCAGTAAGAGTAGTCTGGTCGTTTGAGTGATGAATGATTCCACTTTGGTGTTTTGGCGATTTAAGGTGGTACTCTAAGGAAGCCTTAGTGTGAATCTTCAAAAGCACAAATGTCAGCTTTCACAAAACATACAAATATGCAACTCCTTAGTTGCTGCGCTACAACAAATAGCCGATTTCATAATTGTATGTATTGAGGAAGCTGACAATTGTGCTTTTGATGTTTCACCCTTAAGGTAGGACACTTGTCGGTGGGTTTCAAAAAGTCATTTTTGTTTTTGCATTTATACCTTCTAGAATGTTGTGTATGTTGTGTATGGAATAACATAATGAATGTAAGTCGCTGTTAGTCTTGTTTATTGTTGCCATACATCAACAGGCTGGCTGTAGCCCAAATGATGTTAATAATACTAATCATAAAAATAATAATAGTAAAATTACATGTCAAATAATCACAGAAAGAAAAACAAAGCAACATGGTCAGAATGTAAAAAAAAACATAAATGGAAATACACTAATTTTCTCTGTCAGTCACTGCGGCCGGCGAAAACAGATGAGAATCTCCGACGAAGCGCATCACGTGTGAGGTGAAAGTCGAATACAGATGCGACTCTATTGAACACACGCTGTAGTCCACAAATCGCACCATATGCCCCGTAGTTCGTGCGACGCAGTGGCAGTCTCAGCATGAGGTTGTTACGGAGTGGTCGGGGTTGCACGTTTAGGTCAATTTGCCTTAGGATAGCCTCACAATCTATTCGTCCCTGTAGAGTGTCGGCGATAATCAAAGCTCTGTTGGTGTCCCTTCTAATCCGGAGAGGTTCAAGGTTTATCAGTTGGCAGCGACTCTCGTAGCTGGGCAGCCGAAGCGGATCTCTCCAGGGCAGTCTACGAAGCGCAAAACGAAGAAAGCGACGTTGAACAGATTCGATTCTCTCGGCACCATTGTTGTAATTCGGATTCCAAACCACAGAACAATACTCAAGCGTCGATCGTACGAGGGAGCAGTAAAGAGATTTTAAGCAGTAGACATCGGTGAAATTCTTAGCTATCCTGAAGATGAATCCTAAAGTCCTAGACGACTTATTGATGACATAAGAAATGTGTTGCCTGAATGTTAGCTGTGAATCCAACACCACACCCAGGTCTTTCACCTGATTCACGCGTTCGAGTGTCGTTCCAAGCAGGTCATAGCTGAATACAATCGGTTGCTTTTTTCGTGAGAACGTTATGGCAGAGCACTTTGCTGGGTTCACTACCATTCGATTTAAAGTACACCAACTGGCAAAGACATTAAGCTGATGTTGAAGATTGTGGCAGTCAGCGATCGAGCAAATTCGTAATAAAAAAAAAAAAAATTGTGTTTAACGCACTTGAATATAACTCATATCTTTAAACTCGTTTTTCTCGAAGGATCCTAGAGACTATTCGATTAGTTTTGCTGATTCTTATGTAAAAATGAATTATCTAAATTTTAACTTAAGATTTTTCGGATATTCCAAATTTTAGAGTAGCGATTTCTTCAATGAACCACCAGCGCCTACGGTGGGCTGAGCACGTCGTAAGAATGTCGGACAAGGTGGATCCATCAAGTACCTGCGGACCTTTTACAGAATACGTGGCTGGTGACGTGTGGCCATCTGTGACAGGGAAATAACAAATCGAATTTGGAAAAATTTATGGGAAAACCCTTTTTTATTTACTTGTAGCTTGTTTAACAATAATTTCCTGGTAAACAGTGAACGACAAAGTCTGAATGATTTCTTTAGGATGTCGTTAACTTTGTTTGTCCTGAACATGCCTCAAAAGCGTATTATTTCCACTTTTAAAAATTTCTATTTGGGGATTTTTATTACTTACTACCAATGCAATAGCGCCATCTGTGTGAAAAATAGCCTTAGCTTAATGGTTCATTGTAAGCAAAATTCTTCAAGAACCATAGAGGGTACATCAAGTAATGGCGGAAACTCAAAGGAACCAGCAGTTTCACAGACTGGAAACTTAAACAAAACAAGTGAAGCAACAAGTGAATGAGATTATCATAGTAGACGGCAGTCTGTGCACCAGAGCTATGAGTAGATCACAGTTTTGACCAATTGTTTAAAAAGCATGATATTCAACATCAAAAGATAATGTGTGAATGATAACTGCTATGCAGGTTGATAGCTACAGATGAAACGGCGTCAGAAACTCCATCAGTTACTGATAACTCACCACAAACACGAAAGAGGAGCTAATGGAAGAAATGAAGAAAATCACTTCACACAGACTTAAAACTTGGCCACTCAAAATTTGGACAATAACCAATCACACATTTGGTTATCGGTGGCTGAATCGCAGTTCAACTTTCCAGACTGTGTGATGAAACTATACAATAGGCAAAGCAAGCGACGGTTTGGGTTGGAGGACTCAGCTCATGGGGCTTATCAAGGTCAAGCTACAATGATCGTTTTGTAGATTTAAAAAGGGTAGAATGGGTTACATTACTACATTCTCTTTGGGTAGTAGAGTAGAGATAGGAACACAAACACGCACTGCAAACCAGGCCAAAAGCATCACGTTTCCTTACCTTGGATCGGCGTATGAAGTCACTTGGTGGGCTAGCGGTCCCAAATGCTTAGCACACGCACCCTGGCTTGGTTTCGTTAGCAGGAACTGTTGGTGTCGTCTTTTGGTGGTGAGTCTCCCGCTTTTGGTACAGGAAACGCCTCGGTGGATATCAGGACCATACTTGATGACTTCAGGACAGGATCCAAATGGCTGGAATCCGTTGCACGATCTTCAATTGGCTTCGCTCAATTAAACTTCAGAACTTGATAGGTCGTCTTCAGGATCCACTTCATCACGGCCGGTCCAGCGCTTGTGTTGGCTTCAATTAAACCAGTTGGTTTCAATCCTAAGATTTTCATTTGTATGATTTGTTGTTGTATCCGAAAATTTACGTTTTTTAGAATAAAGTCAGCAGGCATACACAGTGACGAGAGGGTTAGTACCGCTGTCAAAACACTCGAACGATACTGAATGGAGGAAAATCGTAGCCTTAAGCCAAAGGTGGATCACATAAAGTGCAGGAACTCAGCGATGAGTAAATTTGCCTCATGTTTTCCCAGAAAAGAATTCCCGAATATGAAACAAGTAAAGATTGGATTCACTCATCCTATTTACTACTCCTAGACTCATTTCACGGCAGTTTTTTTTATGATTTTCCACAGAAAATCATGAGGCAAATTTACTCATCACTGAGCTCCTGCCCTTTTGGCGATTTTTAGTTCACTCAGTTTTGGGTAGTGCTCATTCACCGTGTATGCTGAAAAGAGAATTGGCAAAACTGATTTAAGATAGGCATCTTAGATTTAAAAGTAATATATCAGGCATCCGTGTGTACAGACCGATATATTTAAAAGTGCAGTGTTATTATTGAGGATAGCCATCTTATGTCGTTTTCGTTTTTGCGGTGTAGCACTGGTGTAGTGTAAGCAGGAATAAGAACGAGTCTTTGACAGCTCACTATCATTTGTTTGTAAACAAAGGTGCATCCTATATCTACACCCTAAAATATTGCGGTGTACGGCAGTGTAGCACCGGTGTAGCTACACCGCAAAAACGAAAACGACATTAGATTTGGACATGTTGTACCTCGTATCGTATTGATCTCTCAGGCCGCTAGCCTTAATCGTCAAGATCCCTTCTCGGCTCGACCAATGTGCCCATGCCACGGTCAGCCGAGTTCTGCCAGCCTAACGAGCCAGTAACGCCTGCTGTGCCTTTATGTAGCTGACGAAAGAACCGCCATTCTCCCAATACAGTAACAAACCACTGATTGCAGCCCGCGCCTCAAGTTTCCGGCACCGTATCGCGTCCCTTGATCACCCGGTAGTAAGCCGACTCTGAGACCCTGTTCGAGGAGTCTCTTGCTACTGTTGAGTTGTCGGGGTAACTATTGGGCATCAGCATTATATTCATGTTTCATGGCAGAAATAGCTTGAGACTTCAGTTTTACGCCTTGAACTTCACACAGGAGCAGTTCCACACAGATTCGCAAATCGTTTCGGATTGGCCTTCTACGATTATGATGAAACTTTGCACAGTTGTTTGTTATTGCCCAACATACCATTTAACATATATGGTTCCCTAGTTTTGCACACGACTAACACTTGAAAAGGGCTTATGGAAAAATGATACGCATCAATAGAAAAATATATATCTCGTGAACGATTTGTTTGATCGAGATGGTGTCTTGGGCGAAGTTGCGGACAAGTATTGTGCCTTCCAAGAAAAAATATCTACTTGGGAGGTTAGATTTTGATAAGTTCTTTAGTGGGAATGACACTAATGAAGACTGCACATTGTAGTCGAAATACGTATCTATCATGGATACCAAAATTAATTAAGTGGAATTAAATGGAAGATAGCTTTTTTTGCTGTTTCATTACTTCATTGCAGAAAATATTTAAAGGATTCTGAAGCAACAAAGGGTCAAGCAACATTGATTCTGGTACTATATGTCGTAAAGATATATTTTTTTCCTTGATTTGTTTTCCGTGCTGAGCACCATTGCTACCGATGCCAGGGAGGGAGCTCCCACACCTGGACCCTACCTATCGACCCATCAACTCATGAACCGGAGACCAACGGCTATACTTCCCTTCCGAAGGAAGGCATGATCAGAGATGTTATGCCTCAGAGCATCCCGGCGGCTCCGACTGGGATTGATCCAAGGTCTGCTGGGGTGAGAGGTAATCACGCTTACCACTACACCACCGGCGAGTTAAAGATTTTATTAGTTCTAAATAATTCTAATATTACCCTGAGGTTGATCAGACTTGCAATTTAATTCTTGACATCATACAACTCACAACACCCGGTAGACCAGTAGGCAATTTTAATTGAAACTAAAATTCTCCTGGCTGAAGTGAGAATCAAAGCCTAACATCGTGGTACTCAGTTTACCTAACCTACGGGTAACTCCACATGACCATTACAAATAATTTTATGCCAAAGAATAATTTAATTATATGACTAAAATGAAAGTAATTTTCGTCGTACTTTTCGTCGAGTAATGAACTTTTCAGTCTCGGAGCACTTAATTTTACATGACATGTTTGTTTACGTCTCATCCTTTATGTCAAAGATGGTTTCCGTCACATGTAAAATTAGGTATTTCTTAGTATGTGGCAACGGCGCTTATAATATCATAGGGAAACCTAAAAAGCCTGAATTTATAAAGAGACGACATGTCGTAATTGGAACAATCGATTATCTGTCAAATTCATAGGAAAAGTTATTCCAATCGAGCAGAAGACCTGTCAAATGGATAAGATGTTCCCTTTTTACCCAATTCAGTCTCTTTAGGGAAACCCAACATTCAGGTCATGCGAGGTTAAATATATACGATGGCGAAAACAAACAAGACGGAAGAAAACTAAGGCAAATTTTCAGAAAAACGTTCGCAACGAGCTCGAACAAGAGTTTTTTTTTTCACGGGAGGGCGTGCGTTTCGTATAAAAATGATTGCCTGATTAGATTTTGTTGTCATATGAAGCTGACAAATCCTTTCCGCAATGGAGAGGTTGATGATCAATGATTAAACTCCAAAAATATGAAAAGGCTGGCAGACAAGGATAGTTTGGATGAGATTTTTTATTTATTCGATTCCACACGAGAAACCACTGTCAAAACTAGCTACCAAATCTTTACAAGTGTTTGTACCATTTATCCCCTAAATTGAATTACTCTCACAAACTTATAATTTTTCCAGAGCTTATCCAGTTTCATATAAATAAATCAAATCTCCATTGACTTTGTTCGGACAGTAATTGCTACTAAACGTTTCTGCCCTTCAGTAGCTTTCAAATTATCATTATGCAAACGATACACCTTTCCAGGTGCTTCTGTTCCAACTCCAACCATCCACAAATAATTTACCCTTCACTGTTTCCCCATTTAGCCAGAACCAGTTGCTTATAGCCTGCTGGCGATAGGAAATTGAATATCTTTAGCAAACAAAGGGCCACAACCACAGAGCACGTTCCGGCGAATGTTTCATTTTTTAGCCCCACTACGTGACGGTAATGCTCCTTTTTGGTGAAGCGTAAAACAGCATCGAAAACTGATTCTCCCTTCACGAAAATTGGGTTCAAGTTTTTTTAGCATTCACATGAACCATTTTTATTCCATTCGTTTCCTTGTTTGGTATTCTGTTGAAAGTTTTTCGCATACACGGTGGAGATAAGTAGGTTTGATGTTATTTTATTGACCGTGAAACGTGTTTACAGCTAATTTGATTGAAAACAGATGGAGTAGAAATCTAGGCATCTTCCGGTCATATTTCATGAGAAATAAATTGATGAACGAATCAAAGCATCTTGAGCGTGATTCTCGTGTTTGTTATTCACCAGATTGCTCTTATTAGGAAGGAATAACGAAGAAGTACAAATGTTATTTTCTTTCTTCGTAAATTGCAGTCTTGGTTTTTGATCTTATTAACGTAGTGTAATCAAATATAAAGACACTCGTAAAGCTTAGAATCAAGTACGAAAGAATTTTCTTCGCTTAGCAATAGAAAACGATGCAACGATGTTCAATGTTGAAAGCATTTCACTCAGCTCACGTTTCTTTGAAACATCAGCTCGTATATGTACATTCAATATACGAGCAATGCAACATATGGTAAGGGACCACTTAAGCAGTTTTGGGATTGTTCTACCCCAGCTCCTCCTTCGTAATATCTTACATCGTTCTGTATTCTTCATATGTACATAGGGTCAACTACCCCATTTTCGGCCTATTAAGCACAACCCGCACTTAGTCCTTCTTTATCTAGCGTAGTTTAGCACCAAACGGAATGTTTACCTTTCCGTATGTACCGTAAGATTTGATAAAGAGAAACCAATCGTTGAGATATTGTCAAAAGTCTAACACTACTTCTTGACGCCAAACTCGGCCTACGGATTCTAAACTCGGCCTAGCGCATTGAAACGCCATTGTAACGCCAATGAATTCACTTCGGCCTATCGGATGAAGATAAAAATTGATTCGGTCGGAGCGCTTCTTTTGTTTTTGGAAATAATGCGTGCAAACCTTTATATCACGCGTTCATTGACTTCGTTCGGTAGCTTATTACACTGATAGGCAAAATAAAGTGCCCACCCCATCATTTTTGAAATTTCTCTCATTTATTTGGTTCAAATTCAAATAAACACACCGTAGTCTGTTTCGATGTCTTACCTTTATTATTCTTTTAAAGTTACACCTATGGAATACTGAAAATATAAAGTTTTACTTGAAGTAAAAGAAAATCAATTTGGATTGAAAAAGAAAACAGTGACAAAAAAAAGTGCCCACTTCAAAAATCGGTATGTTTTCGATAAGTTTCCATCGGAAAACCCCTCGATTGTTTTTGTTTTGAAAGTTTGACATGTATTGAAGCAAACGGGTGGAACTGGTGCATTTGTACACGTGATCGCATTTGAATCAGTTGAAAAAAATGGAGGACGTAGTGATTTCGAAAGCAATTCCCGTGTGTATCCGAAAATTGGTTGTTCGTGATGTGCAAAACGGTGAATCGCACCGGTCTGTCGCTAGGAAGTACAATATCAGCAAAACAGCGGTCGGGAAAATTCTGCAGAAAATGAAATCGTTCGGATCAGTGGTGGATCGCCCTGGCAGAGGCAGGATGCGCAAAACGGATGCGAGAACGGACACCAAGATCATGCGTGAAGTGAAGAAGAACCCGAAGGTAACTGTCCGCGAGATCCAGGAGGCTCTTCAGCTAACAGTTTCCAGTCGAACTGTTCGTCGCCGTCTCGTAGCACAGGGGTTGAACAGCAAAGTTGCTCGGAAGCGCCCATTTATCAGCAAGGCAAACAAAGTCAAACGGCTTAAGTTTGCTAAGGAGCATGCTGATAAGCCCCTAGAGTTCTGGAAAACGGTTCTCTGGACGGACGAATCAAAATTCGAACTGTTCAACCGGAAGCGACGGGTTCGTGTGTGGTGTAGATCGGGTGAGGAGCTTCAGGAGCGCCACATACAAGGCACGGTGAAGCATGGAGGAGGAAATGTGATGGTCTGGGGGTGCTTTTCGTGGGGTGGAGTGGGAAGCCTGGTGAAAATCGACGGGATAATGACGGCAGATTCCTACATCGACATCCTGCGGGAAAATCTGGAAGTTTCGCTGATCCAGACGGGCCTTGAGGAGAAATTCGTATTCCAGCAGGACAACGATCCGAAGCATACTGCCAAGAAGACTAAGTCTTTCTTCCGGTCATGTCGAATTAAACCACTGGAATGGCCTCCACAAAGCCCGGACCTCAACCCCATCGAGAATTTGTGGGCGATTCTCGATGCCAGGGTTGACAAAACTGGTGTTACCAATAAAAATAACTATTTTGAAGCCCTGGAGCGCGCCTGGGAAGAACTAGATCCACAGCACCTGAAGAATCTAGTGGAGAGCATGCCGAAGCGCCTGCAGCTGGTCCTGAAGGCCAAAGGAGGACACATTAACTATTAGGCTGGTATTCTTTTACTTTATTTTATGTTTTCTGGAGTTAAAATGCAGTGGGCACTTTTTTTTGTCACTGTTCTTTTTTACACCCATTTTGATTTTTTTTTCTTCGAGTCAGTCTCTTCTTTTTATCTGGTATTCTATAAGTGAAACTTAAAAAGAATATAAAGAATAAGATATAAAAAATACTACAGTGTATTTACTTTAATTTGAACCAAATAAATGAGAGAAATTCAAAAAATGATGGGGTGGGCACTTTATTTTGCCTATCAGTGTAACTAAAGTATCGTGCTAAACGCATAATTGACTTGTTAACTCTGAAATAATGGATTTATTTGCAGTTTCTGCTCGATAGGCCCAAAACGGGCGATTAGGCCGAAGTAGTTCTCTACCCTACGTAAGGTATTTCTGAGATTCCCTCCCTCATTTGTAAGAAAATTTAAGAAGATATCCCTTTAAATTCTTACGTAATTATTGCATCGTCAAGAGCATAGCATAAGAGATGATTGGGTTTCGTTGTATACAAGCCCAAATCCGACTTATTTTATTTTGTCAAACCCGTACCCAAACCTGACTTAGTTTTTATCGGATCCAATTTTTTCCCCTGAAAACCCGAATTCAACCAAGATCATTTTTTTTTGTACGGTGCGCACGATTTTATTTACTGAGAAAACCTTGTGAAACCGTGATGTTCCTGAAGTTATTCCCCGCGTAGTTTGCAACATTTAAAGTAGACCTGTGCGCCGGTCCATTCAGTGGCAGCAACGGCGGCGTGAAAACCATTTTTGCCTCGGTGGCGGCGGCGTAGCAGCGTGATGCCGTTGACTTTGATCGACGGTTGAGTGCATCGGCGTATAACTATGGTGGCTGTCAAAATGTCACATTTTAATCTTGTGTTGCTGTTTATGTTACTTGTTACAGATGGCATTTTTTACTGTCGGTCAAGAGCCTTATAATCATCAGGAATCTTATTAATCTTTGCTAACAGGTTGGTTTATATGAATGAAAAAAAAATCTAAAAATTTGGAGTCGCCAATTTTCCCAGAAATACTTTCAAAATTCATAACTATTATTAGATTTTTTTTTAGTGAAATTATAAGCAAATTATCTCAGCAATATATAAAAAATATATTCAGAAAAATGATTAAATCTAAATTTTTCATGGTTGAGGAAAATTGCAAAAAACCGGAAAGTGTACGATTATGGCGTAGGAAATTTATTTATTTACTTATTCGTATTTACTTCGTAAAAACTGAGTACTTAAAACTAAAACTTGTTTAATCTAAACTTCTTATTATATTACTAACCACATATTTGGACATAGTAAAATCAAATTCGTTCTTCTTCTTCTTTTTCTTCGCATTTCAAGCTTATTGCATATCGCATATTAGCTTATTGCGTGCTCTCAACTTAGTGTTCTAGATGCACTTCCACAGTTATTAATTGAGAGCTTTCGATGCCTGTACCATTTTTGCATTGGTATAATTGTGTGGCAAGTCCAATTGTACTTCTGTGCCCAGGAAGGTCGATAAATTTTCCAACCCGAAAAATTCCTAGACCGGACCGGGAATTGAGCCCAGCCACCTCCAGCATGGTCTTGCTTTGTAGCTGCGCCTTTACTGACTGAGCTAAGGGAGGCCCCAAAATCAAATTCGTTACAAACATCATTAAAGGAACGCAAACAGGAATTCACACAGTTATTAAATCCAAAGTTAGCTCTGTGGAATGGAATTGCCAGTAACGGGGAGTTACACAAACTGCGAGGAAAAATGTTCCAAGAGTTCGCGATAGTCCACATTGCCGGTCATTTGTTCGAAGACGAACAGTCGTTGAAATTTGATACGCCTTGCTGAGAGAGATTCCAAATCAATCAGCATGCATCGGTCTAGATAACAAGGAAGAATGACTGGATCATTCCATGGGAGCTGACGTAAAGCAAACCTCATGAAACTTTTCTTTGCGATTCTTATGTGTTCGAAAAACGTTAACCTGAAATCGATCGTAACGTCTAGATCACAGATTGAGTTTATTCGTTCTAGGGAATCCGGTTCCATGCAGTATGGATGAAGAGTAACGCTATTGCAGTGGGTGAAGGATATCACTTTGCATTTTTGTATTGCAATACAGTTGGCACTAGAAACAATTACACGAACAAATTTTAAGTTTTCAGCATAAAACAGTTTAGACGATGAGAGCAGCAAGTTATTCGCATAGATGATAAAAAAATAAGAGGACCGAGAACACTGCCTTGCAGTACGCCAGATGGAATGCCGAAGGTCCTGGAGCGTACGGAATTCACCACCAAGAAAGCATTGCGGTCAGGCAGGTACGAGCTGAACCACCCTTTTTGGGATATAAGGTAAATATAGGGTTTACGAACTTTATATCAGTCGTATAGCAGCCTTATATACCCAAAAGGGCGATTAACGGGCTTGTTGGTTTCTTGGGCATTCCGTGTTACAGGTAGGAAATCCTATATGATTCATTTTGCTGGTTGTGCGGCACTGTATCGAAAGCTCGGAAAATCGACGTTACCCGAATCCACTTCCTGTTTTGATGCTATATCACGTGATATCATAGCACATTAGGTTTAATGTCGTTGAGCGGTGATTCATAAAACCGTGCTGGCTGTTGGAGATGATCGGGCAGCAACTCTGCACAGAGCTGTGTGGATCAGTTTCTCCAACAGCTTACCGAGAGTACAAAGTATGGATATACCACGATAATTGGGGACACGATTTTTTATATTTTATTTTAATTGAATCGAGATCATCGAGGGCTTTCTGAACTTCGTCTGGAGAAAACTGTATGCATGGTAGATTAATGTTATGAGATGGAACCTGCTCGAAACCTGCTTGATATTGAACGGGTGATGCTTTACTAAATACGCTCTCAAAGAAATTAGCAAGGAGATTATCTGTCTCCGAGCTTGAGCGAGAAGTGGTTCCATTGAAGTTGACCGAACCAGGGATGCCGTAGTCAGCTTTTCGTTTCTTGATGAAATCTCAGCATCTTTGAGGATATAGGGGAACGATGTCTGTGGCAAAGAGGTAGACAATGTGAAAACAAGCAACTTCCCTGAAGATGTATAAATTCTAAATCCATTGTCTTCAGAGTTATAGAGCTTTTTCTATGCAAGTTCCCTTAAATTTAATTTTCCATACTTAACTTCTTTAAATTTCATTTTCCAAGTATACAATATTCTAGACAATTATTAAAACAATCAAAACACACGTTTTTGCTGAAGATCACGAATCGTTAAAATTATTTCTTGTAAAGTCATAGCAAATTTTATCTTTTTTCCATTACTTCATAAGCTTTTAGGAGAGAATGGGGCAAGTGAGGACACAAAACCAACTTTTTTTCTTGAAGCTTAGCTCAAGTACTATAAAGTTAAGAAGGTTTCATTTGTCGCTCTATTCCCAAATTTGAGTAAAATAACCTTTTTATTTTTTGGTTTTCATATATTTTTTACGTCTTTCAGGTTTTTTATACATAATTTTTAAGTCTTTTATATTTGAAGTATATAATGTTCTAAAGAATAGCAGTAAAAACACATATTTTAGTAGAAGTCTACAATAATGCCTTGCAAAGTTAAAGCATATTTTAACTTTATTTTTTCTTTTTTTGTTTTGTTTATATGGGAGAATGTGGCAATGGGAACACAACATCATCTAGCCTTCTTGAAGCCCAAGTACCAAAAAGCTATACAGATTCAACTTCACCCTTCCCTTCTCCTCTTTGAGCATGAAAATTTTACGCTTTTACATATTTTCTTGTTTTTATAGAAAACTTATTATATCAGGCAAAACATTTGATAACGGCACAAAAGACTTTGTAAACAAACTTTCTAAGGCCCTTTACACGCGAACCAAGTACGCACACGCAAACCAATATCACTTTCGGAAAGGTGATAGTTGCCCCTATCCGAAGATGTTGTTGGTTTGCGTGGGAGTACTTTGGTTCGCGTGTAAAGGGCCTTAGAAAGTTTGTTTACAATTGCTTTTGTACCGTTATCAAATGTTATGCCTGATATTGAACATTCGCTCCATTATAGCTCAAAAATAATACACCATATACTCACGCGAATAGCATAATTAGTTTCTCCCTTTGTCCATCTGCCCAAGACACATACACCTAAATATCAGCATCACTGCCAGCAGGCAGTGAAATCACACAAACTGTTATAGCGAATGAAAGTACTTCTCTATTTACCTCCGTCGTCTCTTGCTGTGTATGCTATTGTTCAGTCGTTCTCATCTGTCAAACGCTTGTGAAGAAAATCTAAACAACGTTTCTGTTAATTTCAGTGAAAAAATTTAACCGTTTCGAAAAATAATTCCGAAAATGTCTACAAACACGCCAAAGGTATGTATTTAATGTTTACTGTATTTCTGCTGATACCAATCTATAAAATTTAATTTGAATCAAATTGCACTGCTCATTCATCAATTTTATTTAACAGCCATGAATAGTTTTTACTTCAAATCCTGAAGAAAATTAATTTTTGTAAAAATTGTTTTATTTTAAACATTAGTACAAATGGACAGGCGAAATTTGTTTTCCGTTTGGAAGAACTCCAAAGGAGGAGCGAAGCAAAAAAAAACATTGGAGGGTTTACCAGGAAATTTTCAAGACTTATGGTATCGAAGATAAGCACATGGTGGATGTCGCGAAGAAGATTAGAAATTTGGTTTTACATATATGCAAATAATTTAAAAAAAATTATCAAAAATATAATCGAACTGAATCACGAGTGCAACAAAACATATTTCAGCAGTCCATTCACGTTTCCATCACATGTGATAAGTATGATTCCCTCTGTATCCCCTCCCACTAAACGAGGTAGAAAATTATTACCTTTCGACGACGTTGGTGTCAAGGTGAAAAGTCGAAAAACTACGGATTTGCGATCGAAGCATACGGTGGCTGAATTGGCACTTGCATTTCAAATGAAACTTCGGGAAACAGGTCAGAATGATGATGCTACCATCGTACAGAAGGTTACGCACGGCAGCCTATAACGAGTGTGAGTTGAGTTTTCATTCGAGAGTTCATCTGTTAAAACTGTAGCTTACACGGCACTTCCCTAGTAGCACGTTCGATGCAAATCTATTTTGAAAACTTCTATACGACTTATTCCAGTCATAAACAAGTTTCTGCAACTTTTGTAGTAGGAAATGTGCTACTCGGGTTGAAGCTATTGCTTTGATTTTGGATTTGGCTGCTGAAATTCCACTCTCAGATCTTCTTGAGCATACTGCTATCACGATTATCGATGCCAGTGCTGATTTTCTTACAAACTTCACTGATTCTGAATTGCAGAATGTGGTACTGCCGGTTAAATATGGATTCGACGGCACAAGTGGCTTAGGCGAGTATAATATGAAGTATGATGGGGAGGATGGCACTTACTCAGAAAAAAATGTTTTTGTTATTTCTTTAGTTCACATAAAAGCAGAAACACATGAAAAGATACATTTTCAAAACAAGTGTCCTTCGTCCGTACGTTACTGCAGGCCGGTAAGAATACAGTACATAAGTGAAACGACAGATGTCATCCAACGAGAAATAATGTACATGGAAAATCAAATTACTAAACTTGAACCAATATTTATACAAAAAGTTGGAAGGGTGATAAGATATGAATTCAAATTGCTTCTAACGATGGTAGATGGGAAATTTGTCAACACGTTGATATCAACAAAATCTGCCCAAACATGCAAATTTGTGGCGCCACACCGAAACAAATGAACGAAATTAATCATATGGAGATCAAGGCAGTAAACGAGAACGCCTTCAAGTATGGTTTAGCTACTCTTCACGCTTGGATTAGGTTTTACGAATATTTCATTCATCTGTCGTAAAACCTGAATATTAAAAAGTGGCAAGCTAAAGGAAATAAAAAAGAAATTGTGCGGATACGAAAGAAATATATTCAGAAGCCGAAAAAAAACCGAAATGGGGCTCAACGTGTATCAGCCTCGATCGGGAGGTTCTGGCAACTCAAACGATGGGAATGCAGCCAAAAAATTCTTCCAAAAATGTCGTCAAAGTAACTGAAATAACTGGGTTAAATGCAGAAGTTATAAAACTTGCGCGGCAATACTCCAAAAATTGGCATCGGGAAAGAAAATAAATGTGTAAAGGTTTCGACAATACTGCCTAGAAACAGCACATCAGCTGGTATGCCAGTAACAGTGCATAAGGTTCTTATTCATGGATCGAGGGTGGTAGAATACTTCCTTGTCCCCATAGGAAAATTGTCAGAGGAGACTCAAGAGAGTCGTAACAAAAATCTCAAAAGGTAATTGAATGCATAATTGAAATTTTGATAAAATTTAATGCGATTTTTTTCTTTGTTGAGGCTTTGCGGTCATAAGCCCCTAGGTCTGCTTCTGCTGCAATGTCTAGCCAAATTCCGATGCAGATTTCATTTCCACCCCTTCTTCTGTGTGGCCGACCCTTCTCTACTTACGTTTTCATTTTTTTAATATCTGCTTCTGATGACATCGATGATGGAGGTCACCATTCGAGATCCAGTTGTGAGGCCATAATGTACCATGTGCATGTGTTCACCACATCTCGCTTACGTATAACAAGTGCTAACTTAAAGCAAAATAAAGTTAAAATATGCTATAACTTTGCAAGGCATCAGTCTTCTACAAAAAAATATGTTTTTCCTGTTTTTATGATTCTTTAGAACATCATATACTTCAAATATAAAAGACTAAAACAATTATGTGTAAAAAACCTAAAAAAGTGAAAAATATATGAAAAACAATAAAATTATAAAATTATTGAACTCAAATTTGGAAAGAGAGCGACAAATGAAACCTCCTCAAATTTATAGAACTTGAGCTAAGCTTCAAGAAAAAAATTTGGTTTTGTGTCCTCACTTGCTCCATTCTCTCCTAAAAGCCTATGAAGTAATGGAAAAATAAAGATAAAATTTGCTATGACTTTACAAGGAATAATTATAATGATTCGTGATCTTCAGCAAAAACGTGTGTTTTGATTGTTTTAATAATGGTCTAAAATATTGTATACTAGAAAAATTAAATTTGAGGAAGTTAAGTATGAAAAACTAAATCTAAGGGAACTTCCATAGAAAAAGCTCCATAACTCTGAAAATACAGGATTTAGAATTTTTTCGTCTTGAGTGAAGTTGCTTGTTTTCACATTGTCTACAAATTTGCTACAAACATCGTTCCCCTATATTCTCAAAGAAAAAAGTTTTTTAATTTGTTTTGCATAGTAAGACATGACTAATTTTTAACAGTTTTATATTATGGGAGATATTCATACAAACATTTTTTTCCGAAGATACTATATGACTGAAATGGAGAAAAAAAAAGTTCCACTTTTTTGCCGTTTTGGACCACAGTGCGACGCCAGGGAGGCAGCTCGCACACCTGGACCCTACCTATCGACCCATCAACTTACGAACCGGGGATCAACGGCTTTACTTCCTTTCCAAAGGAAGGCGTGATCAGAGATGTTATGCCTCAGAACATCCCGGCGGCGCCGACTGGGATTGAACCCAGGCCTGCTGGGGTGAGAGGTCCTTGTCTGATCGTTAGGACATCAATTAAGCTTATGGTTTACCACAGCGAACCCTGCTGCAATCCCAAACCTCTTACCCAATATCCCAGTGATTCCTCGTGAAAGGTGTTCTCGGCTTTCATCAAAGCGAGTGCCACGTCACCACATTCCTACCCATTCCTTTCTTGACCTGCGTTTGGGCGCGGTCAGCGCTGGTATTGCCTAGTTTGAGATCACCAGTTTTTACACATTGAGGATGATTGCTAGTCCCAAGCATCGTCTATTGGTTCTCTGTGTAATTACAGCTGATCTGGCAACAACAGAGCAGCAACCATGGGCGATCAATCATGCTCATGCTTATAAGATAAGCCGAAGATCCTTATTGGAGCGGCGAATGATTTATCGAGTACTTGAATCTTATTAATGATAAACCATGATAATTGTTTAAAACCACAATGTCAGTCGCTCGATATTCACACCACTGCGTCCTAGCAAGAAGTACGGTCGACGTGTTTCGCGCTCCGTTAATTTGGAAGCTTTCTCGCTATTCTCTGACGTAAATAATCAGTTTTTTTTTCTCGCTTAGTGATTCCTTGCATAATTCCAGGTAAATTTATCAAAAAGTGAGTTTTTTTTTTTGAGAAGAAAGTGTGTTTTCAGCATTATCGAAATTTTTTTTGCGGTTGGCAATTCGCCAATCATTTTGCGCACCATCGGTGCGTGGTCACGCATACCTGCACACGGATCATCGCTATCGAGTGTCAGCATTTGCATCCACATTTAAACCGCTCATCCATCATCGTGTGTTCAGCTGAGTGCCAAGCCTCATACAAACACACACCAACGAAGACACACGCGGATCGAAGATCATCCACGCTGCGCGTCGCTCCGCTGCTGCTGTGTAAACGCTCGGTGGTACTATAGGATTATCAGATAAGTTTTTGTTCTTGTTTCTTTCTTTCGCCCATCAGTTAAATTTTAAGTTTGTGTTTCTGTGTTTGTTTTTTTTTTTTCGTGTATTGTGTCCGAGTAGTTTGTATTATCGCAGTGGTAGAGCGTTTTTCGCTCCCACTAATACGGCAAAATGGACATTTTGTCGGAAGATGAAATGGACGTTTTGCCGGAAGATGACACCACTTTGCCACGCGATAGCAAGAAGGGTCGAAAACGTCTGTCATCCCAGAAATCAGATGATGCCATCCCTGGTTCGTCATCTCAGTCTGGTAATGGACAGGGACAGATAAGCCCCCGATCGCGAGCCTACCCAGAAGACTCGACTGGCCCATGGGTTGTTTACTTTCAGCCCAAAAAGAAACCTTTGAATGTAATGCAAATTACTAATGATTTGACGAAGCGGTTCTCGGCCGTGACCGAAATCTCGAAGGTGAGGTACAATAAACTTCACGTTGTCGTCTTTAACCTGAAACAAGCTAACGAGATTGCTGCCTCCCAGCTCTTTACACTCGAGTATAGAGTGTACATCCCAGCTCGTAATGTGGAGATCGAAGGTGTGGTCAACGAAGCGAGCCTGACCCCCGAGATCTTGGCGAAGCTAGGGGTTGGCCGTTTCAAGAACCCCTTGCTTCCCACGGTTGAGATACTGGAAGTCCAGAAGCTGAACCCAGTATCTTTCAGCGAGGGTAAAAAGAGCTTTACCCCCACAGACTCGTTTCGGGTGACCTTTTCTGGTTCAGCCCTTCCTCACTACATCGAGTTGGGAAAACTTCGGCTACCTGTGCGCTTGTTTGTACCTCGAGTTATGAACTGCCAAAACTGCAAACAGTTGGGACATACGACCTCTCACTGTGGCAGCAAGGCACGTTGCTCCAAATGCGGGGAGAAGCACGAGGATGGCGCCGGCACAGTCACTGCACCAAAATGCGTGTACTGTGAGGGAACTCCTCATGGTCTCTCGTCGTGCCCGGTGTACAAACAACGCGGGGAGAAACTAGAACGCTCTCTTTAGGGGCGTTCCAGGCAGTCTTTTGCAGCAATGCTGAAAACAGCCACACCATCAACCAACGACAAAAATCCCTTTGCTGTTTTGTCTGATGACGAGTCTGACTCTGACTTGGCTGAGGAAGGAGTTTCTTTCAGTTTTCCGGAAGCTTCTGCATGGAAACGAAAACGCATCCGTTCGCGGAAAGTTGCAGATAAGGAACCCCAAATCAGCTTGCCCAAATCAAGGAGTAATGGAAAAAAGGAAGTTTCAACTCCTCCTGGTTTCCGAAGAACTGACTATAACCAGAATTTTTCATCTCTCCCGGGGACATCCAAAACCCCTGATGGCCCATTTTTAAGAACAGAAGCCCCTTCTTCATCTGGGTTGTTCTCATTTGATAAAATTGTGGACGATATTCTCAAGTACCTCAATATTTTTGATCCTCTGAAAAGCATTGTTCTGGCAATGCTTCCTTCTGTGAAGACCCTCTTGAAACAATTGTCATTGAAGTGGCCCCTCATTGCAGCAATCATTTCCTTCGACGGATAATTTTCCAAACGAGGTCGGGGATTTGATCACTGTTCTACAGTGGAATTGCCGAAGCCTTATTCCTAAATTAGACTCTTTTAAGTTTTTAATTCACAATAATGATTGTGATGCATTTGCTCTTTGTGAAACTTGGCTCTCTTCAGATATTGATCTTCCTTTTTTATGATTTTAACATTATTCGATTGGATCGTGAGGATTCGCGTGGAGGAGGGGTACTTTTGGGGATCAAAAAGTGCCATTCCTTCTATAGAGTGAATCTTCCACAATTTCCAGGTATTGAAGTTATCGCATGTCAGGCTATTTTTAAAGGTAAGAGCATTTGTATTGCTTCTGTTTATATTCCTCCTAGAGCCGTTGTTAATCGAAAACAACTTTCAGATATATGTTCGGCACTTCCTGCTCCACGGTTGATCATGGGAGATTTTAATTCCCACGGTGCAACCTGGGGGAACTGTATGATGACTTCTACTTTTATATATGACCTCTGTGATAACTTCAATATGGCAATTCTTAACAATGGAGAAGTAACACGTTTGGCTGGACCATCCTCGAATGGAAGTAAATTAGACCTCACACTTTGCTCTAACTCATTATCGTTGGATTGCACGTGGAATGTGATCCAAGATCCTCACGGTAGTGATCACTTGCCGATCAAAATTTCGATTGCCAGTGGGTTCAATCCGTCGGAATCCGTTAACGTCGCGTACTACCTCACCCGTAATATCGATTAGACAACGTTCAAGACCGCGATAGAGGAAGCCGTGTCGTCGGTAGAAGGGCTTCCACCGTTGGAGGAATATAACTTCCTCTCCAATCTGATCTTGGACAGCGCGATTCGAGCTCAAACTCGGCCGGTTCCTGGAACGTCTTTCCGTAGGAAACCTCCTTCCCCTTGGTGGGACCAGCAATGCACTGAGGTTTATCGTAAAAAGTCCGACGCGTTTAAGCGATTCCGGAAACGTGGAACACCTGTACATTTTTAAGCGTACTCAGCTCTTGAACGCGAACTCAAGAGCCTCATCAAAACCAAGAAACGCGGATACTGGCGGCAATTCGTTAACGGATTATCGCGCGAAACGTCGATGAATACGCTTTGGAATGCGGCGCGAAGGATGCGTAACCGGTCTTCAAACAACGAGAGCGAGGAGTACTCGGATAGTTGGATTCTCAAGTTCGCGCGAAAAGTATGTCCTGATTCTGTGTCGGCACAGATGATTCCTCGCGAAAAGACGAATTCGGTAGACGAGATCAGCCAGCCTTCTTCAATTCGGCTCCGGGGGCTGATAGAATCAAGTTCAACTTGTTGAAGAACCTCCCAGACGTCGCTAAGAGGCGCATGTTGAACTTGTTTGGTCAGTTCCTGGAGCTTAATATTGTTCCGGATGATTGGAGGCGGGTGAGAGTTATAGCCATTAAAAAGCCTGGAAAACCCGCGTCAGATCACAACTCGTATCGTCCCATTGCGATGTTATCGTGCATTCGAAAATTGTTGGAGAAAATGATCCTTTTTCACCTGGACAAATGGGTTGAGTTGAACCACCTACTCTCAGATACTCAGTTTGGTTTCCGTAGGGGCAAGGGAACGAACGACTGTCTCGCGTTGCTTTCCACAGAAATTTAGTTGGCTTTTGCTAAAAAAGAGCAAATGGCTTCTGTCTTCTTGGATATTAAGAGGGCTTTTGATTAAGTATCGGTTGAAGTCCTTCCAGACAAACTCGACGCTTGTGGTCTTTCTCCATTAATTAATAACTTTTTGTACAATTTGCTGTCAGAAAAACATATGAGCTTTTCTCATGGAAACTCTACAGCTTTTCGATTTAGCTACATGGGTCTCCCCCAAGGCCCCCTTTTGTACAATTTCTACGTTAGAGAAATTGATGTC
Organism: Ochlerotatus camptorhynchus; assembly: GCF_037179485.1. NCBI lineage: Eukaryota > Metazoa > Arthropoda > Insecta > Diptera > Culicidae > Ochlerotatus > Ochlerotatus camptorhynchus. The sequence goes on from NW_027040999.1 coordinate 134,115, forward strand.
TGTCTTAGTGACAATTGCACGTTGAGACAACTTGCAGATGACGGCGTAGTGTCTATCACAGGGCCAAAAGAGGTTGACCTGCAAGGACCCTTACAGGATACCTTGGACAATTTGTCTACTTGGGCTATTCAGCTAGGTATCGAATTCTCCACGGAGAAAACTGAGTTGGTCGTTTTTTCTAGGAAGCATAGCCCAGCACAACCGAAGCTTCAACTTTTGGGTAAACCGATCACTCATTCCATGTCTTTTAAATATCTCGGGGTCTGGTTCGATTCTAAATGCACATGGAGATCCCACATTGAGTATCTGAAGCAGAAATGCCAACAAAGGATCAATTTTCTCCGTACAATTTCCGAAACGTGGTGGGGAGCCCATCCGCAAGATCTTCTAACGTTGTACCGGACAACGATTTTATCGGTTTTAGAGTACGGTAGTTTTTGCTTCCAGTCGGCGGCTAAAACGCACATCGTATCGCTGTCTTCGTATCGCGTTAGGATGCATGCACTCGACTCATACGATGAGTCTCGAAGTGTTAGCGGGCATGTTGCCACTCTCTGATCCCTCAGGCTCCTCACCCGTTGTGAAATTATAAACCCATTGGTGATTGCAAACTTTGAGAAGCTTCTTGAGCTAAACCCTCAAACTCGTTTTATGACATTGTACTACGTGTACATAACACAGGATGTCAGCCCTTCACAGCATAATCCTCATCGTGTATGCTTCTCCGACTTCGGCAATTCAGTTAGTTTTGATTTATCTATGACGCGGGAGATTCGTGGGATCCCAGAACATCATCGTTCCATGATTTTTCCGTCAATTTACGCTGCAAAGTTTGGCCAAGTTGATTCCGCAAGATCGTTCTTCACAGATGGATCACTAATAGAGGCGTCCGCTGGTTTTGGTATTTATAACGAATTTCATAGCGCCTCTCGAATGCTTCAAGCTCCCTGTTCCGTATATGTTGCTGAACTGGCGGCAATACACTATACGCTAGAAACGATCGCCTCACTTGCACCAGATCACTATTTTATTTTTACGGATAGTCTCAGTTCTGTCGAGGCTATTCGCTCCATGAGGCCGGTAAAGCACTCCTCGTATTTTCTCATGAAAATACGAGAGCTTTTAAGTGCTTTATCTTTAAGATCTTTTGTCAACACCTTTGCATGGGTCCCATCTCATTGCTCGGGCAATGAGATGGCGGACTCACTTGCTAAGGTGGGCGCTATGGAAGGCGATATTTACGATCGACAAATCGCCTACGATGAATTCTTCTTCTTTTATCGTCAACAGTCACTCGTCAGCTGGCAGAATAAGTGGAGTGAAGGGAGTTTGGGACGATGGCTATATTCGATCATCCCTAAGGTGTCGAAGAGTCCTTGGTTCAAGGGATTGGATGTGGGTCGAGACTTCATTCGTATGATGTCTCGCCTCATGTTCAATCACTATTCGTTAAACGCTCACTTGTTGGGCTGGGGAACAGCAATCTCTGTGAATGTGGACAAGGTTAACAGGACGCAGATCACATTATTTGGTCATGTGCTGAGCACCGTGGAGTCAGATCCGAGTTGTACGATTCCCTTCGGGCTCGAGGTAGACAACCTAATGTTCCAGTTCGGGATATTTTGGCTAGACACGATCTGGAGTTTATGCAACTCATATATGTTTTCTTTAAGAATATTAACCATATATTGTAAGTTTGATTAACCCTGTGTTTAGTTTGTATTTTGTGTGTGTGTTTTTTTTTTTTTTTGTTTTTTTTTTTTTTTTTTTTTTTTTTTTTTTTTTTTTTTTTTTTTTTTTTTTTGGCAAGGAGGAAACCTTCAAAAAGGCCATCGTGCCACCGCTTGACGACTGGGCGCACAGTCGCGGTGACACGGTGTGTGGGATTCTTACCGCACTAAAACCTCCTTAGACGCCTTGCCCTTTTCCCCCGGAACCACTTGTCGTATTACTTCGGAGGGGGCCGTGCATTACGCACCTCACTTTACCTCAGCTAATTGGCGCTTCCAGTTCGCTGATCGTCTCTCCAATTTGTGAGCCATTTATCTCCCAGCGTCACGTTCTACTCGGTTATCCCTGGTGGTGGATACAGCCTACTCTGACGGAGAGTTCTCCCGGCTTCGGCTTTCAGTTCGCACTTGTGTGAGCACATTACTACTTTCTAGTTGGTCTTCCCGCCATTTTCGCTGCAGCGCTGACATGATCTGCGTTACTGCTCTGCTGACGGCGTTAAAGGTGCCCTCCTCTCGACACATTTCTTCGACGACATTCTCCGTGCTAAGGGCGAGCATATCCTCTCGCACATCATCAAATCTAGGACATTCGAAAACCACGTGCTCTGGTGATTCTTCCACATTCCCACACTCCGGACAGAAGGGTGACGTTGTGTGTCCGAACCGATGCAGGTACTTCCTGAAGCAGCCATGACCAGACAGGAACTGCGTCAAGTGGAAGTTGGCTTCTCCATGCTTCCTGTTCACCCAGGTCGAAAGAGTCGGTATTAGCCTGTGTGTCCATCTACCGTTCTCTGCTGCATCCCACTCCTGCTGCCACTTAGCCATCGACTCCGTTCTCACCATTTTTCGTACTCCTCTGGTTTCTCTCGTCATATAGCACTCGTAGTCCTCCGCCAAGGTGATGCCGATTGGGATCATACCGGCGATAACGCATACTGCCTCCATCGAAATGGTTCTGTACGCACTCACGACTCGCATGGCCATGAGCCGGAACGTACTGCTCAATTTCCTTTGGTTCTGCTTCGTTTTCAGCGCTTCAATCCAGGCTGGACCTCCGTACCTTAGTATTGATGAGGAAACACTAGCCAGAAGACGTCTCTTGCTGCTGCTTGGACCAGAATTGTTCGGCATGATTCTGGCTATTGCGTTGATGACCTTCGTCTCCTTCTCGCAAGCATATTCGATGTGGCTATTAAAGTTTAGCCGGTCGTCGATCATCACTCCCAGATACTTAAGCATGCGCTTCGAAGCAATGGTGTGCTCTCCAACGGTAATTTCTGCCCGCTGCACTGCTTTGCAGTTACTGACCAACATCACTTCTGTTTTGTGGTGGGCTATCTGCAGCTTCGCTCCTTGCATCCAGTTACCAATCGTATCTATCGCCTCAGCCGCCAACATTTCCACTTCTTCCAGCGTCTCACCGGTTACCGTCAAGACGACATCGTCCGCAAAGCCAACGATCTCAACTCCTTTGGGCAGCTTGAGCGTCAGCACGCCATTGTACATTCCGTTCCACAGCGTGGGACCTAGAATGGAGCCTTGGGGAACCCCCGCCGTGATTCTAAGCGATTTCTGCCCCGTGTCTGTCACGTAGACAAGGACCCGGTTCTGGAAATTACTACTTAGAATCCTGCAGAGGTAGCCTGGAACCCTCATTCTATGGAGCGCCTTGGCGATGGCCTCCCAGCTGGCGCTATTGAATGCATTCTTGACATCGATCGTAATCACGGCGCAGTATCGATTTCCTCTCCGCTTCTGTTTGGAAGCTTTCTCGGCTCTGTCAATCACTGTCCGAATTGCATCCACCGTCGATCTCCCTTTCCGGAATCCAAACTGTCTCTCCGACAATCCGTGTTCACTCTCCGTGCATTTCGTCAGTCTGTTGAGGATGATCCTCTCTAAGAGCTTTCCTACAGTATCCAGCAAGCATATTGGCCTATACGATGCAGGATCCCCCGGCGGTTTTCCGGGCTTCGGCAACAGCACAAGCTTTTGTACCTTCCACCTATCAGGGAACTGACCATCGTCCAGACATTTCTGCAGCACCATCCTGAACATGTCCGGGAACGTCTGGATCGCCGCCTTCAACGCCACGTTGGGAATTCCATCCGGGCCGGGAGCTTTATTCGCTTTCAACCCTTTCGCTGCTGCTATGAGTTCCTCGTTGGAGACTTGTTCAACGTTGTCTTCATCTACCTCGCCATATGGTGTAGGTGGCCAGTTCGTTGGGTCATGCTGTGGGAAAAGTCCCTCCACGATGACTTTCAGCTTGTTGTGACACATTTCAACCGGCATCGTTGGGCCTCTGATCTTCGCCATCGCAACTCGGTATGCGTTGCCCCAGGGGTTGGCATCGGCATCGCGGCACAACTCCTTGAAACTATTTGACTTGCTCAGCTTTATCTTTCGTTTCAGTGCAGCCCTGGCCTCTCGGAACACCACCCTGCGCTCCTCTCTGTCTGCTTCTGTTCTTGCTCTCTGAGCACGCCTTCTGGCTAGAAGACAAGTAGCACGGAGGGTGCTAATTTCCTCGTTCCACCAGTAGGCTGGACGCCGCCTGTTCGTTGGCTCCAGTTTTCTCGGCATAGTTGTGTCACATGCCCTTGCTAATAATTCGGTCAACTCATTCGCGCTTAGGCCCGGGACGCTGTTGTCTACCCTTAGAGCTTCGATGAAGAGATCCTTATTGAATGCCTTCGTCTTCCACTTCCGCTCGCTTACTTTCGTCCTCCGCATTTCCACCGGTGTTCGTTCGCCGATACTGTACCGGATCGCCTGATGGTCACTATGGGTGTACTCCTCGCACACCGTCCAGTTCATATTTGCCATTAGCGACGTACTGCAGAAAGTAACGTCGATAATGGATTCCCTACCATCTTTGCGGAAGGTGCTGATGGTTCCTTCGTTGGCCAGACTGACGTTCAACTTTGCCAGAGCTTCCAGCAGGCTATACCCTCTTGCGTTGGTACATCTGCTCCCCCAATCCACTGCCCAAGCATTGAAGTCTCCTGCGATGACGACTGGTCTCCGTCCAATGAGCTCTTCGGTGAGCCCATCTAGCATCTGGTGGAACTGCTCAATTGTCCATCTCGGGGGTGCGTAGCAACTACATACAAAGATTCCATTGATTTTGGCGATCACGAAACCTTCATATGAGCTTGCCACCACTTGTTGTATGGGATACCTGCCCATGACTTGTATGGCCGCCATTCCTGCTCTATCCGCCACCCAGTTACCATTATCGAGAGGGACTCGGTATGGCTCTGCAATGATTGCAACGTCGCACTTTGTTTCCGTTGTTGACTGCCACAACAGTTGCTGTGCTGTGTTACAATGATTGAGATTTATTTGGGTTACCTTCATTATTGCTGGCCCACCATCGCCTTCTTGAACTCAGGGCACCTGAAACTTCCCGTCACATGGCCATTTCCGTCCTCCTTTTTGCAGAGCATGCACCTCGGTTGCTTTGTACAGTCTTTTGCAACGTGCCCCTTCTCTCCGCATTTCCTGCACAGATCAGATCTGTCAGGGCCTTTGCAGTGTCTCGCCTGGTGACCGAAGCCCATGCATTTGTAGCATCTCTCCATTTTCTTAGATACCCGAGGAATAGCTTTCAACGGGCACACTGACCACCCAACCTTGATTCGGCCAGTCTTCAGCAGCTCGAAACAATACGCTAGAAACGATCGCCTCACTTGCACCAGATCACTATTTTATTTTTACGGATAGTCTCAGTTCTGTCGAGGCTATTCGCTCCATGAGGCCGGTAAAGCACTCCTCGTATTTTCTCATGAAAATACGAGAGCTTTTAAGTGCTTTATCTTTAAGATCTTTTGTCAACACCTTTGCATGGGTCCCATCTCATTGCTCGGGCAATGAGATGGCGGACTCACTTGCTAAGGTGGGCGCTATGGAAGGCGATATTTACGATCGACAAATCGCCTACGATGAATTCTTCTTCTTTTATCGTCAACAGTCACTCGTCAGCTGGCAGAATAAGTGGAGTGAAGGGAGTTTGGGACGATGGCTATATTCGATCATCCCTAAGGTGTCGAAGAGTCCTTGGTTCAAGGGATTGGATGTGGGTCGAGACTTCATTCGTATGATGTCTCGCCTCATGTTCAATCACTATTCGTTAAACGCTCACTTGTTGGGCTGGGGAACAGCAATCTCTGTGAATGTGGACAAGGTTAACAGGACGCAGATCACATTATTTGGTCATGTGCTGAGCACCGTGGAGTCAGATCCGAGTTGTACGATTCCCTTCGGGCTCGAGGTAGACAACCTAATGTTCCAGTTCGGGATATTTTGGCTAGACACGATCTGGAGTTTATGCAACTCATATATGTTTTCTTTAAGAATATTAACCATATATTGTAAGTTTGATTAACCCTGTGTTTAGTTTGTATTTTGTGTGTGTGTGTGTGTGTGTGTGTGTGTGTGTGTGTGTGTGTGTGTGTGTGTGTGTGTGTGTGTGTGTGTGTGTGTGTGTGTGTGTTGTGTGTGTGTGTGTGTGTGTGTGTGTGTGTGTGTGTGTGTGTGTGTGTGTGTATGTGTGTGTGTGTGTGTGTGTGCGTGTGAGTGTATGTGTGTGTGTGTGTGTGTGTGTGTGTGTGTGTATGTGTATGTGTGTGTGTGTGTGTGTGTGTGTGTGTGTGTGTGCGTGTGTGTGTGTGTGTGTGTGTGCGTGTGTGTGTGTGTGTGTGTGTGTGTGTGTGTGTGTGTGTGTGTGTGTGTGTGTGTGTGTGTGTGTGTGTGTGTGTGTGCGTGTGTGTGTGCGTGTGTGTGTGTGTGTGTGTGTGTGTGTGTGTGTGTGTGTGTGTGTGTGTGTGTGTGTGTGTGTGTGTGCTTTTTTGTATATTTGTTTCTGTAATAATTGTATTATAACTGAGTTGATATAACGTCGATAGGATTAATTATCGCCACCTCACCATCCCTCTCCAAAGGGGTAGTTTGGTAAAGAGATATGATAAAACTGATTTGTACCTTCAAAGGCTTTCATAACTGGGTAGGTTGAATGGATCTCTCCACCTGTGATGACGTAGAGCGAACCGGATGAATTTTCGCTCAATAACCTTAATGCGATTAATTTCATTCTGGTAATAAGGAGGCCAGATGATGGACGAATAATCCAAGATATGGCGCAGGAATTAGCAATATCAAGCTTTTAGACAGTAGTCGTCCTTGAATTCTTTGGCTAAGTGAAATAAAAATTCTAGTTGCGATGAGGCTTTAGACACAACGTACGCGACGTGATCCTTGAGAAGGTCAATTTTGTATCAACCAGAATCCCAAAGCCCATGACTGTCGACTCGCGTTGTGGATTCACGTTGCTTGCGGCCAAATGAGATAACCGAACATTTAGTAGACGCGTTCAGTAACATTCCATTAATGTGACACCATTCAGTGAAGGCCTTCAGTTGTTGCTTGCACAAAACCGCGTTTTGTGGTTGCTTAATCGTGTAGTAGAGCTTCAGGTCATCGGCATACGCTAGTTTTAGGCATTTTAAGATGAAATTGACATTGTTCATATACGGTTAGGTAGAATCGAAGTCAGGAAAGCAAGTTATTGCAAAAAAAAACCGAATTCTTCATGATTTCTCAATGGTGATGGAGTAATACGACATGCACTGAACTAAGGGTACGGGATATACTAAAATATATCAAATTGCTAGTCACAGTCGCAGTGGTGTTAGATCCCGAACAGAGGAAAAAATGTGCCTGTGCATATTTGTGTAGCTCCTGTTGCTGATGGCGGTCATGTCGTGAGATTTGTGTGTTGAAAAGCTGTTTGCTGCTGTTGTCGTCCTGCACATATTTTCGTTGCTGCGAGTGATACTGATGAATGCTGGTGGCCATGAAGGTGGTATCGCCAAGTTGTTGTTGCAATAAGATTACAAGAGGGGATGGACATTAAACTGTTGCGGGGAAATAATTCTTCCCTGAAGGGAATGGAGAATAATGCGGATGGCTAAACTTATTAGTTGAAATCATTTGTGGAACTGAAAAAAATAAAGCGCAATCATACGAAATGCCTGCATACATGCAACGATAACCAGGAAGACAATTATTCTTTTAACGAAATTTTCGTTGCCCTTTTTGTTATTTTCGTACAATTCACTCATATTCTTTCTTGACTATACCAATGTTTTGTACTTTTGTATCCACACAAAAGTTCCGTATTTATTTTATGAATCTTTCGTTCGTAATACGAAATAAAATCAGTAGCGAGTGTGGCATTTAGCATTTATAATGAAACTAGATTAATGAAAAGTGTTCATTGGGATCATTCAAAGTCAAGTTAGAGTTGTAGAACGAACTTAAAACATATTTTCCGCATCAACATAAGGGACAGTAGCTTAAGTGTAATGTTTACCTTAATCATAGTCAACTAATGCAAATGCCAATGACTATTTCTCACTAGACGCTAATCAAATAAATTTGAGTCAAACCCACTTCGAAATTGTTCCAAGATATCCATCATCCATCATCCATCATCGCAGCTAGTTATTGCTGTCATTTTCCAGCAGACGAGGGTCAACTTGCAAAAATAGCCCTTATCGAGGACAGTGGTTGTTCGTGCTAACGAGATCATCGAACAAATCGAAAAGCACAGCACAAAGGTCATCATCACGTCATCAATCGATTAAAATCAAATTCAATTTCTTTCCATTTCGCCAATCAAGCTAGGACGATTGCCTTTGGCACTAATCCGATTGCCCCGCTTGGGTTCACGACAATCAAGCACGCGGATGCTGAACGAAAATGGAATCCCAGGAATTCAATAGGTGGAAAATCAATCTCTTATCTCGGTTGGCACCAAACGCTTGTGCCAAAACGTCCTCTGGCGGTGGTTTGGAGAACGTCAGAGCAAGTCTTCATTTTATTTTGATGAATAAAAATATATACAGCTATCCCCCGAAGAACGCATCACCCACTGAGTTGCACCCACCGCTTTTTCTCGGCGGGGTTTCAACCAGTCGGTCTGATTTTTTGCAAGTGAGTAGTGCCAATGGAGAACTAGTCACTCGCAGAAAATCAGAGCGCTTGGTTGAAAACCCACCGAGACAAAGCGGTGGGTAGAACTCAGTGGGTAACGCGTTCTTCGGGGGAAAGCTGTATACCTAATGGCAATTGGAGCCTAAACGGGCGATGCGCGCGGCGAAAAATAAAAAGTTGTAGTAGAGATTGATGATGTTTCCACGGTGGCACATATTCCAACACTACATTTGCAACATCGACGACGACGACGACGACGACAACGGACGGAGCGCCAGCATCAACGTGGGGGGACATGGGACTGATTTAGTACCGGGAGCCTTTTTTCCACACTCTTTTTCATGGCGAGTGCAGATTTATGTGTTCTGCATGAATGTTCGCCTATCGCACTACGTGCAGTTATTTTCTCTTTAACATACTGAGCTGGAGTGGATGGAGAAGATCGGTGAACACATTTTTCAGTTGAGAGCATTCTTTAAACGAAATGAATTCCGTCACATAGTAGTTCGTAGAGATTAAGAGCGCCATTGACACGTGGATTTCCGGGAGCTTTACAATTAAAGTAAATGAAGGTACATTTCTAGTAGATTTTTTTTATGATTGTCAAAAAATATATTTATTTATGAACAAATTTAAAGTACGGTTGGCAGGTGAAGCACAGTACACGCAATGATTTCGAGGGAGAAGGCAAACACGCTGCACAGTGTTTCCAAAGTCTTGTATAGGAGGAAACAATCGCATAAATCACCCCCTCCATAATTCGCCCATTTGGTTGATCCTTATTCTAAATGGATTATTGAATTTTTAGTAGGGTGTGTGTGTGTGAATGTGAAATTGTATACCTTGGGGAGGAAGGAGTCAACATCGAACCAGGAACGGAAATTAGAGCTAATTTGTCTCCCTTGGAAAACAAGAAAAACCCGGAAAAAGGCGGAATCATGTTAGAACCAAGTAAGGACGATCTTCATTTGAAGGAAATTGCCGGTGAAGCACGGAATGAAATACGAAGCGATAGAGAAAAAGTCCAAGGGATTCCAAAGGAAGCAATTAACAACGGTGGAAGAGTAGAATGTGGTGAGAGCTGTTCAAATTATTGTTTACAAATTAAATATCAACGGCGCCGGTGGTGTAGTGGTAAGCGTGATTACCTCTCACCTCAGCAGGCCTGGGTTCAATCCCAGTCGGCGCCGCCGGGATGTTCTGAGGCATAACACCTCTGATCACGCCTTCCTTCGGATGGGAAGTAAAGCCGTTGGTCCCCGGTTCATGAGTTGATGGGTCGATAGGTAGGGTCCAGGTGTGGGAGCTGCCTTCCTGGCACGTCGGTAGCATTGGTGCTCAGCACGGAAAACAAGATCGACGGAAAAAAGAAACCAAAGGAAAAAAAAAAAAAAATTAAATATCAAAATTATACTAAATACATGCCAGGGTTGAAAAGAATATTTTCGAACCTGGACGTGTGTTTGTATAACCAATATCCATTTCATAACGGTGATGCATACATGCGGTTCTTATTGTGAGTGAAAATAACCTCGGAATGGGCGTGACTCTCCATTGAAATGGGTTGCTGGATCTGCAATAGAGCCATCACCTTCTAACTCCCGGACTAAAGCTGTCTACAATGACCATAAATGCGACATTGTAGAGAGAGTTCTTCCATAATAACACTGCCGGCCAGGTGGGGTTAGACGGAATACACACACACATACACACAATAATTTTATACCTTATTGCATCACTTTCACTATTCACATTCACTTTCAGTATTCACATTCAGTATTCGCTTTCAGTAATCACTTTTAGTATTCACTTTCAGTATTCACTTACACTTTTCACTTTCACTATTCACTATTCATTTCCACTATTCACTTTCACTATTCAAATGTCTCTTCTAAAAACCTATAACAGATACGTATTTCATTTACTACTTGCAAACTTCTTCAGTGTCGAATCATAGACTTCTTGTATGTTATAGGTTTTTAAAATTGATAGTGATAGTAAATATTGAACGTGGTACAATAGTAGTAGAATTAAAAGGAAAAAACAACGGAATAAGGTATGATCCTTATTGCTTTAACGTTTTTCAATCATACTGTACTTTTCTTAAAGCTGATGGATCTTGGATGGGTGGATGGATGGACCTTGAAGTTCAAGCTGATGGAATTATACAGAAGTTCCCTCATTATCCCGCGTCTTTTAATGAAGTCGAACTGAGTCGATTGATATATGACACTCGACTCGACTTGATTTTAGTTTTATTCCTGAAATAATTAAATTTAATGTATTTCTGAGAACTGTATCATAAGATAAAACTGATTTAAAAAATTTACCTTGAGATGAGCGTTCAATGATTTGATAAATGACTAGAGCAGTTGAAATTTTATTAGAATGTCAAAAACAGTGCTGTCATGGTAAATTATGAGCTGATTTTCCGATTCCTTGCGCCCTCTTTAAAGAGGGACCGTATTAAAAATTTGAGAATTTACACACAATTTAGTTTCATCTATCTAAAACTGGGGTACGGAAAAAACTTGCCTGCAATCAGCTTACCTTAAAACTTAAAATTACCAACCGGTGGATCTAAACGCTACGATGTTTAATGTAAGAAGTCTCGGTCTTTGGACTTGACCTTTCTCAGGGAACATAAAGCTATGCAGCACAAAATGCTCTACGATCTTAATCTTAAACTAGCCCTGGTTTAAAACGTCGACGATGATAAAACAGTAATCATCACTTTTTCTTGAAGACTAGATAGCCGAAACAAATTTTTTTATTCTTATAGACTTCCCCGAGATTTTTTTGCAGTTTTCGGTGCTTCCCTTAAGTTATTCGAACTGATCTAAAGCTATCTGATCCTCTGTTAGACTTTCCTGAATTTCTCCGAACTTTTAAAAAGTTCCCGCAATTTCCTGCCAACTCCCTTGAAATTCGTCGGACCATCCTGAAGCACCCGCAATTTCCCTGAAGTTATGTATCAAAAACTTACTTAAAGCTCATGGAATCTCCATCAAAATCTCAAAAATTTCCTGAACCTGAAGCTTTCGATTCTTTATGAAGTTCCGTTGGTTTTCAAGAAATTCTCGGAAATTCTCTTAAATTCTAACGATTTTCCTGATATTCATGGGACTGCTCTGAAGACCATACAATTTGAAATCCTCTGAAAATCCTATAATTCCTCGGAACTTCATGAAAGCTGCTGCAATTAATTAACGGGACTGCTCTAAAGTTCTTTGATCTTCCTTGAAATACTCGGAACATCACTGTAAATAATGAAACTGTCTTAAAGTAATTAAAATTCTCTGGAGCTGTCAGGATTTCACTGAACTTCTCAGAGCATTGCTCAAGTTTTCGGCGATTACTTGAGATTCTCGGAAGCTCTGTAAAATCCCTGCAATTTTCTTGATGTTAATTTAACTGTTTACTGTCTTCCCGGCCCAAGGCACATTTTCTGTTTTATAATGGTATTCAAGTCCATTCATAAACCTCTTCAAAACCATTATAAAAATAAAATTATTGCTTGGGTGATGTTCTCGACACTACCCTGGAGTTCTCGAAATTCTCATAAAGTTTTTGGAACTGCTCTGAAATATTTTTTTTTAACCTTTATTATAGAGATTTTTAACCTAAGGCTGGTTCATCTCTTATACTCTGAAATAAATGAAACTGTCATAGAATTCTGTAAATTTGCCTGAAGATCTCTGAACTTCTACGATATGCAATGATCCCAAAATAAGTCTGAACTTTTTAAACTTTTCAGAAGTTCTCTGGACTGAAACTCATGTTTCTGTTTTGAATTCATAGAATTAAACATTTACAGATCTTTAAACTTCTTCTTCTTATTCTTCTTCTTATTCTTCTTCTTCTTCTTATTAGCATTTCAAGCTTATTGCTTTGCGCATATTAGCTTAATGCGTGCTCTCAACATAGTGTTCTAAATGCACTTCCACAGTTTCTAAAGGAGAGCTTTCGATGCCAAATACCAATGCATGAATTTGTATATTGTGTGGCAAGCACTATGATTCTCTATGCCCAGGGAAGTCGAGAAAATTTCCAAACCACCTCGGGCTTGGTAATACCGTCCCTTTAGTGACTAGGCTATGAGGCCCCTAAAATCTTTAAACTTGGGTTAAGTTATTGGGACTGCCCTTCAGATGTCTGAGCTGCCCTAGAGATCTCTAGAGCAAGTTCTGCAGACTTTTTTGATGATTTCTAGACATCTCTTAAGTTTTCTGGATATCCTTGAAGCCATAGAACCTTTTAAAAGTTACTGTACTTTCCTTGAAGCTGATGGATTTACCGTAAAGTTGAAGCTGATGAAATTATACAGAGGTTTCCACATTATCCCGCGTCTTTTAATGAAGTCGAACTGAGTCGATTGATATATGACACTCGACATGTGTTTTTCAAGTGATATTATAGCCTTTCGCTGTAGGCGAAATCCAAAAATATTCAATGGGTACTGCGGAGTCGATCGTTCTTATTTTGCAAGTAAATGGAAAACTGCTTGAAACTTTACTCCAAATTTAAAACTGTTTGCTCTTTTTCAATAGATTCCTGTCTAAAGCTCTGAGCCAGGGCTCTATCAAAGTGTCAGTGTTCGGAATAATTCAAACACTAAAATCTCATGCGTAAGTTTGTTCACCTATGAGTTTTGCCTTCCAAAATTCAACTGTGCAAAAATCAGCGTTGAATTTTCAGGGACATAAATTCATTGTGGCAGGTGCCATGTATTATAAAAATCTAAATATAAAAAAAGTTGTATATGAATTGAAATCTTTCAAACCCCATAGAATTACCTCTTGAATAGATTTTACGCATGAAGCGTTTCCAAACAGTTCACTCACCGAAATGTTCATTAGATGGTAAATGAGTCCTCTGTACCTTTGGAGGCGAACCAGCCTAAGGCTGAAAGCCTCCTTAATAAAGCTAAATAATAATAATAATCCTCTGTACCATTTCGGGTGCCAAAGCGTAATTCGATAGCCATAAGAAGAGTCTAGGCAAACCACACGTAAACGCACGGACATCGACCTGCACAATTCTACTTTCAGGATTTGTTGACCCGTCACATGCTTTCATGCACTTCGGGTGGGAAGCTAATTGGCATATGCCTTAACTTGAAGGGGAAGAGAATGATTTCATTCGTATTTAGAAAAAAAAACTAGTATGTGTGAATGCGATTTTTGAACTTCGTTGATTTCACGTAATTGCCGGCAATGAAGATTACAATTCTTGCGCCTAATCTGAGGATTTTCAGACATGACTCTTTCACTTCGTTCTGGTCTGTGGAAGAGGCAAGAGCGGTCCGAGCTAGTTATCGTGCCGTGGTGTGAAATAACAGATGATATTAGTAAACGTGAAAATTCCTTTAGTTTGTTAATCTAGATTTTTTTCTGAATTCTCTCGATTCCCTGATTGCACCATCTTCTCTGCTGTTGCCTAAAGATAACCATCACACACCAGTTATTTTACTACTTGACGAGAGTGACGCACCAACACTACTTGACGATCATGATCATTGTTTCAAATTTGACTATTCGGCATGCGACTTTGACTTGTTGAACTCTACTTTTATGGATATTGAGTGGGAACGATTATCGAATAATGGTACGGTAGATCAGATGCTATCAGCTTTTTACGAATCTCTCTCAGAAGTTATCAACCGTCATGTACCTCGAAAAAGACAAAAATCGATATCTGTTTTCAACCAACCGTGGTGGACTCCTGAGCTACGTAACCTTCGTAACAATGTACGTAAGATGCGCAACCGATATTTCTTTACAAAAACTGGGTCTGACAAAGCTAGACTCCGTGAGCTTGAGTTGGAGTACAAAGTCATTCTTTCTGCAACACATGAAAACTATTTGCTCAGTATTCAGTCAACCGTCAAGCAAAATCCTTCACGCTTCTGGGACTTCATCAAGAAACGGAAAGCTGGAAATGAAATCCCTGGCTCAGTCAACTTCGATGGAACTACTTCTCGGTCAAGCTCAGAAGCAGCCAATCTTGTTGCTACTTTCTTCGAGAGCGTGTTTAGTAAAGCATCACCCGTGCAACGTCAAAACTGTTTTGAACAGATACCGTCCCATAACATTAATCTACCGTGTATACAGTTTTCTCCAGACGAAGTACAGAAAGTTCTCGATGAGCTTGATTCAAAGAAAGGACCCGGAACAGACAGCTTGCCTCCTGTGTTTTTGAAGAACTGCGCCGCTACGCTGGCGACGCCCATCGCTGCTGTTTTCAACCGTTCGCTCCAAGACAGAACGTTCCCAAATGCATGGAAAATGGCGTCCATAGTACCGATCCATAAATCCGGAAGCTACAAGTGTGTCACCAATTATCGAGGTGTATCCATACTTTGTAGTATCAGTAAGGTATTTGAGAAACTGATCCACACCGTTTTGTACAGAGCTGCTGCACCGATCATCTCCAACAGTCAGCACGGCTTTATGAAGCATCGTTCAACAACATCGAACTTAATGTGTTATGTATCAGCGATATCCCGTAGCTTAGAATCGAAGCAACAAGTGGATTCGGTTTATGTTGATTTTGCGAAAGCGTTTGATACAGTACCGCACAATCTCATCGCTGCCAAAATGAACCACATTGGATTTCCGACATGGATCACTGAATGGCTCTATTCATACCTGTCTAATCGCAATGCTTTCGTGATGGTGAATTCCGCACGCTCCAGGACTTTCAACATACCATCTGACGTGCCACAAGGCAGTGTTCTCGGTCCTCTTATTTTTATCATTTATGTTAATGACCTGTGTGACATGCTCTCATCATCCAAACTTTCTTTTGCCGATGATCTAAAATTTTTCCGTGTGATTGTTTCTCCCACTGACTGTGTCGCGTTGCAAGAAGATATACATCGTGTGATAGTCTGGTGCGGTGACAACGGCATGCGCGTAAACAGCAAAAAGTGCAAAATAATATCCTTCACTCGTAACTGCTAAAGCATATACTGTGCTTGGTTTTATTCGTCGTCATGCTTCTGGTTTCATCGATGTTTATTGTCTCAAGACGCTATTCTGCTCGCTGGTTCGCAGCATTTTAGAATATGCTTCCCCGGTGTGGTCTCCATTTTACGTTACGCATATCCTTGCGGTTGAAAGGATTCAGAAAAGTTTTATAAGGTTTGCATTGCGTCAGCTCCCCTGTAATGATCCAGTCAATCTTCCAAGTTATCCCGACCGATGCAAGCTGATTGATTTGGAATCCCTCTCTGCCAGGCGTCTCAAATTGCAACGACCGTTTATCTTTGACCTCATAACAGGAAACGTGGACTGTCCTGAACTTCTGGAACTGATTCCATGGAATACTCCTCCTCGACGATTCCGTAATTCCCCGTTACTTGCAATTCCATTTCACAGAACGAACTTTGGATTCAATAATTGTTTTAATTCTTGTTTGCGTTCCTTTAATGATGTTTGTAGCGAGTTTGATTTTATTTTGACCAAACATGTGTTTAGTGCTAGAATAAGGTCTTTAGATTAAATTAGGTTTTAAGTAACGAGTCTGTACGACGTAGTCGAAGATGGTGATCAAATAAATAAATTAGTTCGTTAGTTTCCGAAAGCTAGTTAGTGCTTAGTGTGTTAGTTTGGCGGTTAGGAGTGTGCGAAGGTGTTTTATAATCAAGGTAATTTATAAGTGTGTTCAGTGTGCAAAAATTGAAGGCCACGCGACGGCATTTCTCGTTAACACATTTGTGGCACGTTGCGAAACCCGTCACGGATTGCGACCGCTTTCGACCCCATCTTCTAGCTTCGAAGGACACCCGGTGGTATCGAGGTCGGAAGAGGGTTGTGTCTGTGAGGACCACCCTAGCACCATCCTATCACCGTAACAGCCGACCAGATGATATCAAAAAAAGTAGCAGAAAAATAATGGCTTAAATTGTGGCTATTGTACGAGCCATCGATCGACCTGCAGTTGATGGTAGATCGAGATCACTTTCGCTTTCATTTGCATACAGGAGATGATGCAGACGATGAGAGCGAGAGATTTGGTCTACGATCCGATCTCTTGTGATATTCATCACATCCACGATGGGATATTTGGATCGGGTTGGAGAGCAGATAGGCAGTTGTTGTAGTTAGTTAATAAGTGACACAAAGTCGAAGACGGTCCTGCGAGACCGAGATTTTTAATGTAATTCGTGTTATAGTTTGTACCAAAAATAAATGTAGAGTAGTTAGAGTTTGTGTTTCCCCTAAAACTTGTGTCGTGTTAATTGTGCCATGAAGAAAGAACTCACACCCTTCACCCGTTGTCCGTAATCTGCACCAACGATTGACGTGTCCATCGAAGATCCGTTTCCTGTCGATCAAGCATCCACCGATTGAGTTGGACACCAACAATCTAACAGATATGGCGTTCACTTCTTCCGAAGTTACTCCAGCAAAGGTCCATGTAATCCTACTGGTAGCAAAAAGGTTTTCCCGTGCCCTAGGTAGGGTGAGCAGCACCACTGGTTTCGAACCGGTAACCTCTATCTTAAATCAATGCACTATCGTTAAAAAGTGTATGCACATTCTTTTCCAAAGGGATCTAGAAAGGCGAATGTATGATTTTTTCACGTTTCCGGTCGTTTTCTTTATGGTTTTAATTTTTTTTTTTGCTGTATTTTACTGGGGAAGTTGGCCTTGAGCCCAACCCGGATATCTCTCTACTCGAACGGGATCCATTCGAAGTGTTGTGTCAAGTCGTTTTCGCGAATGCTTAATGCTTTTCATTGAATTTCGAGATAATAGGTCGTGGGCATTCCCGTCCTTACCGTTATCAATCGACAGCAAACTTGCTTCCCGCCCATTCACTTGGGAAAAAACAGAACCTTCCCTGAAAGGTCTTATACGGTCGGGCAACCCTAGTCTCGGTAGATGGTCTCCCTCGGGAGTGGCGCTTAAACCGTTTTTACTAAAAAAAAAAGGAAATAGTAAGGCAGTCGGGTTACATCATTGCTTTATATTTTGGCGTTATTAATTGTTAATATTGTTTTTTTTTGCATCAGTGGATGGAAAACTAACACAACATGCATGAGCATGCTATCAATTGACATTTGAGCGGTTTTTTATGGGATTTAAATGGATTTTTGGAGTGTGAGTGTGAGTGCGTGAAAATGCATGATTTGTTTGCCAGATTCACACGCGAACACTGCCAAGTGTATTTACAAACATGTTCGCCAAAATATTTACTGCAATTGAAAACTCAGCTGAGTCATATAAACAATGTCATCGCTGAGTCTGTTGGTTTTTTGCCATTGAGCTTAAAATTAAGAATGTGTTATGAAAAGTATGGATCATTTTCATGAGATTACAATGTTTGACAATAGATAAGAACAGTAACTGCATTTGTTGCGTCTGACCGTTTGGCTCCCGTTTGACAGTACACACTGGCTCCCAAGTGACAAGCACATTGAGTGAGTCCGCAGTACCCAGGTAATAGCAACCTTTACAATCAAATGTACCGTACAAGCTATAATTCTCTAGAAACATGACAAAAATAAACCAGGTATAAAGCAGATTAATTCATAAAATGAGCAAGCATGAATTATATAAAACTCTCTATGGAACACATTATAGAACAAAACAATACGATCCTATCTATGGCTTTGCCACCTGCTAGGACCTTTTTATGGCCTCGAATTTCACGTAAAATAAACCGCATCACCTGTCACCAGAACCACCATTCTGGCGTCCACATAAAAATATGGCAAACAGATTCAGTCTCGCTACCGCCATCCAACCAACCCGTCCTAGTGGTGGAATATGTGAAAACTTCAGGCTCACGTCGAGACCACAATGGCCCCAGTTTGTCGTAGCCGCACACCAGTCGCCTCCCCCATCCTTTTCGGAACTAATATATTATCCCAACGGTGGGAGTTTTTACGGATGCTTGTACCGCAGAGTGATCAATTTTGCTATCTTCCGTCGGCACCTACGAGCTACCCGGAGCTAAAATCTGAGGGTTGTGGGGTTTAGAAAATATGGCGTCAACAGGCGCCGGCAGGCAATGAGCAAACCGGGAAATACGGGCACCAAAAAAAATGACTCTATGATGCATTGTTGTACAGCCCACGGACCAAACTAGCATCCGTAGAATACTAAGGGAGAATCGTTATTATTTATGCTACCGTGCACAAATCAAATCCGATTCGGGAAAATCCACATGAAATCCAACGGTCACATTCTTTTATACTAACCTAGGTATTCAGAGCAAAAACACAGTTTACCATTGTGAGCAAGTGCAGAAATTTATTGACTTTTAGTTCGTTACGTTCTGTTCTGCTCTTGGCCTGTTTGTTTTTACTCTGGCACTCTACGCTGTGGTCTATTGTAATCAAAATTTCATTTGGATTCTATGGGATAATCTGAATGAAACGAATTGAGAACGTGCAACACAGCCCTAGAAGAATGATTCCCAATCGAGATTGGGCATGGTCCAATGGCTTTGATTTTATATCTTGTTTATTCCTAAATAATCCAACCATGTCGACTTTCGCAGCATATGTGCCGAATTCCATACATTGCTTGTGTTTGTACGGTAAGCCAAAAAGTTGTAATTTCTATTCTACTACTTTCGATGCTCGTTACACTCAGTCCCCTGTTTGGAAGTCTTTTCTAATGATCTACGAAACTCATGCGCTTTTTCAGTGGTCTTTATTGCACCAGAGTAGGTTTTTTGATCTAATTTCCGTCCTTTCAAATGGATTTGAATAACAAATTAGAACACCTAAACACCCCTCAAATCTCAATTAGAGCCGTATTTCCTGAGATAAACGGGTTTAAAAATGTTTATTTCCACCAGCCTAAAATATTAGATAAGGTCATATTATCAGAGAAAATCCAGGTATGGAAATTTCGAACACCTAAAAATCCCTCAAATCTCGATGAGAGCCATATTTTCAAAGATAAATGGGTTTAAAAATGTTTATTCCCACCAGGCTAAAATAATGGCATTAATCATATTTTCGGAGAAAATCCCGGTACAAACATTTGATCACTTAAACACCCCTCAAATCTCGTATTTCCGGAGATAAATGGGTTTGAAGATTTCTTAACCCACCAGCCTATAGTTAGGGAAGGTCCATTAATTATGTCACGCAAATTTGGCCCATTTTCAACCCTCCCCTCTGTCACATTTTTTGTATGGATCTTTTTTTTTGTATGGCTCGTCACAGTTTCCAAAACCCCCCTCCCCCCTAAAATTTGACATAATTAATGGACGATCCCTTATGGGTTAGGTCAAATATTCGGAGAAAATCTGAGTATACAAATTTCGAGCACCCAAACATCCCTCAAATCTCGATTAGAGCCGTATTTCCGGAGATAAAGGATACCACTCATTGCTGCAGGGCACAGCCATTAGAAAGTGGACTGTCCACCTCGTATGAGTTGATCAAGTACGATACCTGGTTGTGAAGGGCGAAAAACCGAGGGTGGACTCGTAAGCAGAGACACTTACGCGTGATCCACGGTAGTAAGAAGAACCTCCTTTCAACGATAAAAATGTTCCACCCCGATACAGAACAAGCCATCATACTAGGGGATATCCCAATGAGTGGGGAGAAGAGCCCACCTTCAATTCATGAAATGTTTTTTTTTTATTTTTTTTTCCTTGATTTGTTTTCCGTCGATCTTGTGTTCCGTGCTAAGCACCAATGCTACCAACGCCAGGGAGGCAGCTACCACACCTGGACCCTACACTGTTCGAAAAAGTAGTGTTAATTTCTGTTCAGTATGTATGTGCATCACATATCATATAAGTTTATATAGCGTCACATATTATAAAAGTTTATATTATATATCATGTAAAGTTCTGAGACATTTCATGCAATGTAGCAAATATTGTATACAGAAGCCCATTGTTGTAAACAACATTGTTCACAAGTTGCTCGGTTGCGTGAAATGAAATACAAGTTTACGTGAATGAATGTTTACATCACTATTGAAATTCAGAATTCTTATCTGTGTACCTATCGACCCATCAACTCATGGATCGGGGACCAACGGCTTTACTTCCCTTCCGAGGAAGGCGTGATCAGAGATTTTATGCCTCAGAAAATCCCGACGGTGACGACTGGGATTGAACCCAGGCCTTTTTGGGTGAGAGGTAATCACGCTAACCACTACACCACCGGCGCCCCTATTCATGAAATTTTAACAACAGGTAATTGGCAATTCCACTCTACCCATCCAAATTGCTTCAACCAGGCGCATTTATATGTTTATATGAAAATAGGTAGAATATATGAATATAAGAATATAAGAATACATATAAGGACATAATACTAGCCATGATTTTCTGCTTAGTAAACAAAAATGATCCTTTCAGGGTAATCGAGCATCTCAAAACCACAACACTCTACGGCAAAATATGATTAAGTTTCCGCTTGGTACGATAATTCAAATAGTTTCTGCGGTTATTTTTAAATATACGAATGATACTACCAACGGTATATACAAAATGATACCATTTGTCTAGGATATAACACCTTTGCTTAGCACTTCCACTGGATCATCTTGTCCACCATCTGTCACTGTCTGCAAAAATATCTAATAGCAATTACCTCAGCAGTTTCATTTCAAATGACGATTTTTTTTTTACATTTTTTGATCGACCTTCTACAATTATGTTGAAACTTTGCACAGTTGTTTGTTGTTGTTCAACATGCCATTTTACATATTTGGTTCCCTAGTTTTGTACATGATTAACACTTGAAAAGGGCTTATGCAAGAATGATACGCATCAATAGAAAAACATATATCTCGCGAACGATTTGTTTGATCGATATGGTGTCTTGGGCGAAGTTGCGGACAAGTATTGTAAACTGTAAAAAAATATTTTATTGTTCACAAAAAAATCAAAATTATAAAAAAAAAGTTATTTAAATTGCATATTTTTTAAATTATTATTTCATATTTATATTGAATTAGATGGTACCTATGTATGCAATCAGGTACCAGACATTCAGTGGATTGATTTTCAATGCTTGTTGCATAGAGACTTTTGCGTCTGATTGAAAAACTGTGAACCGCAAAGTAGAAGGAAACTAATTGTTACTTGGGTACTCATATGGCCGTCATAATGGTTCATCGGTTGCGAAGCGAAGTAATTTGTAAACACTACCGCCATTTGTCGTACACACTCAATTGTACTGTGTAAACGTCAAACGCAAGGGCATTGATTATGCGCGCCACAAGTGGCGGTATTACCAACCGGTGGAAACTAACGATTTTAAATTGGCTCACTACTTGACTAGCCTATTGGTCCCAAGCAAACGATTAACGTACCCCATTCTAGTCAAAATTCTAGTACTACACTATGTTTGTTTTGATTCGCTATGAAAGTTTGACAGATAAAATGAGGGGTTCGTGGATTTTCCTATGTTTTCGAGGAGTGCATCGATTAGCTTGGGACCGAAGATAGTACCAGAGATGAGCCAAAAAGTTGAGCACGTTTCTTCGGGACCTTCTGGTCTTAGAGTTACCTCTATGGTATAACCATCTATGAAACATTGAAATTTACCGTTAAAAGTAATTTCAATGAACATTTTGCGAGTGTTATGTCTGCTTGTCTGTTATCATATCTTCACTAACGGAACTTCGGGTAATCTGCCAAAGTACTTGCATTAGGTTGGGGGTTACTGTATCCCTTCCACCTTCAATGAAAGTAAAGTTACAGACTGAACTAACTTTCGGAGTTTCCCATCTTCTCGAGTTGGTATGTTCAGATGAGAACATTTGCTCAATCTCATAGGCGTAGTTTAGTTAAATTTTGAAGCTTTACTTCATTGACATGAGGGGGCGGGGGTATATAAGCTCTGATGGTGAGTTGGAGATGGGATTTTTTTTTAATATTGTCGGTTTGACCAATACATGCAAGCTACCACAATAAATCAAAATACTGGTCGCGATGGTTCTATGTCCCGTACAGAGATAAAAAAATACATGCTAGCAGCAGAAAAAGCAAACGAAATCGAAGTACCGTTCCATCAGTACTTCTTATTTGCCTTTCTCTTTCTCGTAGCACAGATAGAGCGATGGATAAAGCACAGATCTGACTATCGCAAGGTTCATGATAGTCTGGTCTAGTTTTTTTATTTATTTTTTATTATTTTTATTTCTTGATGAAGTTATTTTTACCCATCCTCACTAACACAATGCACATTTTTCGGTCTCCACAACCAACACTTGTGGCCCGCTGGTGGGGTGTAGCGATAGCGAGTGTGACAGTTCTAACGAAACTAGCTTCATACAATGTACAAATCCATTTCGTTGCAGAAAACAACGAATAAATTCGTAGAACAAACGAGCGATTTTGTTGCATTATCGTAATTTTATTTTCAGTGTGGACTATACTTTTGCATGGTTCAGGCAAAATTGGGGTCGCAAGGAATTAAAATACAAAAAAGTAGTTTACAACTAATAGTACCTAAATGTTGCACAGGAGGATCGAAGTGTGCCTTGGCCGCGATTAAACGTGTTTGTTTTCTATTGTCGGGATTTTTTGCGATAATCTTCTGTCAGCGTTTGGGTGGTGGCGCTACGCCATCGGGAAGAATTTTCGTTTGAATTATTTCCACATGTATAGTCCAGTTCAGTTTTACGTATTCAGTAACCGTGTTGTGCCAGTGTTAGTGATTTAGACCGTGAAATCAGCATGGAAAGAAAAGATTCCCATTGGTTAAACCCTATTAAGCCGTGCCGTTCTTTTCTGGATACTAATTTGGTGAGCTCGTTCCTTAATTTTTGTGGTGATTCTATCGTAAATATTTTTTTTAAATAATTAAATACGCGTCAATCAAATTTTGCGCTACTGTTTTATAGAAAGTTTCAGTACATAATCAGCATCGATACTGTACCGGAGTGGGGCTTATTGTAAGCAAAATCTTCGGAAGCATGCGATCTTGAAATGGGCTAATGGGTATACGGTAAAGCTATCACCTTCGAACTTCAGAGTTCAAACTTTTTGCAGTCTTAAAAAAATGGTTACAGGTAGATTTTATACATAATACCACTGCCAGACAGGAGTGTGATTGTAGATACATACAGTACATACAATAAATGAACGAATGAAAAATTGCATCAGTCAAATGTGTCAAAATTAGTCTGTTTTTTTTTATAAAATCTTTATTCTGTCTTCCTAACATATAAACATGTCTTACAAGCTAAGCTATTCTAAACTAATTACAGGCATTTATTTCTAAGAAGAATTTGAAGCTAGGCAAGGAGATCATATGTCGTTCTGTTTCCAAAATATATTGACTAAACTGAACAAATTTTCTTACAATCATAATTTTGTCATCCCTGCTAAACTCTTCTAAGGTTGGAGCTATCAAACTGGAAAAGGTTACGAAGCGCATTAAACGAGGATCAAATCTGTTTAGTAAATGTCTAATAAAATAGTTCCATGATTGATTGACCGAAAAACGTTTACAAAATATATGCTCAAGATCTTCGAGGAATCCGCATGATAAGCAATTAGGGTTGTCAGCAATACCTATGCGATACAAATGAGCTCTGTGATCAATTTTCCTATTATAAAGTAAATAAAGAATAGATTTTTCATTTGAGTTCAGGTTCTTTAAGTTAATATTATTCCAGACACGTGGCCAATTGTTTTGTTCTTTAGTTTCAATAGTTGGTATAGGCAATGATCCAATTTTATCAGAATATAGTTTTGTCATAGAAAAAGGTTGTGTTAGATCATGTTCGTAAAACAAATTCATGAAAGAAGGATACATATGTGGTAATATAGTAACAGGTTTCCTAATGACTACTGACTACTGATATTAGGCAGAATATAATTTTTCAACAAACACGTGTCGGTCGAATTAGGATTTATCCCAGGCTACTATTGTAGAAAAACGTAATTGATAGATATTGGGCGGAACGCGTCGGAATGTTTAGAAAAATAGGGCGCACGCTTGATCCGGTTTAAGATACATTGTTGACTGCTTTCGGGAACGTGATTTCATTTTAATAACTTATTTACTTGTTTAACCATTGAACGTTGCGTGAAAGTGGAACTTAATGAAGGCATCAGTGCTTTTTCGTAACTTTTAGTTTTCAGATTAGAAAAAATCATCGGTTGCAGGACAGTGTTACCGATTTATATTGGATAATCCAAAACTATGTTGATCATTATAACATTAAATTTTGAATAACAAATGATAAGACAATCTTATTCAAATGTCGTAATAATACCTCTGACCATGGAAAAATGATTTATATAGTTTTCATAAAAGTTGATGATACAAATACTAATGAGGAAAGGAATTCCGCATTTCCTTTTCCCAAGTCCTTTTCCTCTCCTTCCCTTCCCTTCTTCTCTTTTCAGAAAGCGAGTAATGGCGCTATAACCATATGCCATATAGGGCTAGGACAAGAGTTAGTGCTCAGGTCCCAACCGCTAGAAGAAAATGGTAGCGAGCAAGGGCGCTATAACCTAGGCGAATACAGCATTCCCTCCGTATAGGTTACGTCCGCACACCGCTCTCTGTTGTCCTTCGACTGAGGTCGGCTGGATCGATTGAGGGATGGCAGTGGGTTGGCGGTGCCGTCCACGCTTGTACGGAGGGAGGACTGTACGCTCGAACACAAGGGGTAAATACCTGTGTTCCATCCCAGGAGATCGGACAACCAAGGAGTGTACATTAACTTTCTTAGCTCTGTCACTTCCAACGATTTATATAGCCTATTATCAAATCCTGCATACGGAGCGGTTGGTACGGTATGTCCCCGCTCTTTGATTACCTGTGGATTAAATGTTAACCACTGTCTATACTTATTAAGTAGACATGGTAAACATTCACTTCCACAAAAATTAACTAAACGCTACACAGTAGGCCTGGCCGCTTTATTGTTTGTTTCACATCCTTGATGTGCAGCAGGCATTAATAATGACAAGAAAAATGATAGATGTATCATTTTCCAGGATTCTTTCAAGTACTGGCTGTGTATGTGTAGACTAGACTAGACTAGACTAGACTAGACTAGACTAGACTAGACTAATAGTACCTAAATTTTGCACAGTTGTTTGGGACCCCAAATGGAACCAAAAAAAACATTGTTCCGAAAAAATTATCGTGATGAACCTAATGGTCTGTATTTAGCTGCATTAATACAAATCAGGCCTGATTGGACTTAACATCCAGGCCTGATTGGAGTTTTGTTTTCGAGTGTCATCCGCCAACATTGATAAAATATCACCACCCGGAATGGGAAGCATATCTGACGTGACGATGCTTAAGAGGATAGGACCCTGGGTAACCCTAGATACGTTGAACGTATCGGAAGGTGAATTGTTCAAGAAGGCCTGGAATGAGCTATCCGTCAGGTAGTTTTTGATAATCTTGACAAGAAAGATCGGGAAGATGTGTCGATGTAGCTTGCACACGAGGTCACATTGTCGAATGCCTGCTCAGCGACCAACAATGCTATGGCAGATCTCTTTCAATGGACTTGTTCCGCCTCATGATGTTTGTAGCCAGTGGTGGAAGGGAAGATGTTATTTTCATTAGAGAACACCAAGAAACGGCTGAGTATCAACATTTCGAATAGCTTCGAGATGGAGGAAAAAAGTCTGGTGTTGAAGACCGCTGCGTGATGCTTGAAGAAGTCAACACTCAAGGTTTACCACTCCATCGACACCAGCGGCCTTCACGTTTTTGGTGAATTTAATGGCTACTATCACTCATCAGCCGATATTCTACAATCATCAGCGACAATTACTGGGGTGTCAGCGACGCTAGACATTTCCTCTGACACTACAGGCGCGTTGGTACTCACCATGGCTTAGCCAAGGTTATGTGAAGTTATAAATGTTTACCAAGAGCATTGCCTTTTTCAACTGGGGTTATAAGTTAGGATAAATCCATATTCTGATTGAGAAGAGAAATGGGAGGGATAAGCCTCGGCTTATTTTTTAAAAGCTTTGATATTTTCCAGAACGGCTATGTTCAATCTGGGAGAGAGCTAATCTAATTTGTATGAAAGATTACGAAATTGTTTGTTATCGGCAATGATTTAAATTTCTGCTTCAATTCGGTCTAGATTCAAAAATATTAAAAATGGCGTCCTTGAAATTAAAAAAATTCTAGTGCGCAAACGGCATTTCTCATCGTAATGAAGTTTGAGACAAAACTGTAGAAAAAATGTCTTTCTCGGACAAATAAACAAATAATTTTTATTTATTTGAAGTAAAAATTTTAAAAAATGTTAAAAACCAAACATCTCAAAATGTTCATGCTCGATTTGAGATTGCTTATGAAAAATGGAAACTTATCAAATGATCAAAACTATGGACAGTTGAAAATTGACAAAAATTGTAGAATAAGAATTTAAGGTAATTTTTTTATTAGACGTTCGGCTTGACCAGTCACCAGGGACGTAGTTCAGGTCCTTCAGATCCCGAAGAAAAAGCTGGTATCAACCCTTCTCTTTAGGAAGGGTAAACATCCAGCAGGTTACTATTTCATAGAGCAAGATGCAGTATTGCCCTGAAAGCAGTCAATTAGGAATTTCAGAAAGTAATCGGTTTCGTCAAAATCAATCAACGACTATTGTCCTAGACCTTAAAAAAAATTGTAGCAGAGAAAATTTTACATAAGTACAGATAGCAAGCTTACCCGTAAATGATTAGCACGAAAGGCTAGGACGATGGACGACAAAAATTCACATTTCCAATAGTAATTCCCATATGAACTTCAAACAACCAGTGCAGTATGAGATTTCAACCAAATTAGTCAAAATTTTGGGGTGAATTGACCAAAACCTGATTTGAAATACATTAAGTGGGGTGGAGCAAAATCGATATAAATAACCACCCAAATGGTCACACCACTAGTCGTACCGAGCCTCGCATTACTCTGGCCAGGAGTCATCGCTGTTGTCATTTGTATCGTCCTTTCACCACATGGTAGGCGTTAAGTCTGAGGGGACTAAGAAGCAAAATTAAAAAATGAGATAATGATACCATTGGATCAAGATTTTCCTCAGTTAAATTTCAGTTTTGTCAGATTTGTTAAATGTTACAAACAGTATAAATTGCCGCATTGCATAATAAACAATGCTACTAAGAAAACTTCGTTTTTCTCGAAAAAAAAATCACTTAGTACGGTCTGATTTAACGCCGACCACATGTGGTTTCTAGTGAACCATAGGTGGCTATCAGAAAGACACGCCAAGAACGCTCACACTAATATAATTGTGATCTATATCGTCACAACACTATATGAAGCAAGAACCGATAGCAATGCATCTAATTATCTCACTGAATCCAATCCAACCAACTGTTCTCACATAACTTCTTCTATATATTAGTAAGGCAACTAAGATCCTGAATGAAAACCATCTATCACCACGTACAGTTAGAACATGAAGCATTTTAGTACAGCTAACTGAATCAGCAAAGTTTTCCTGTGCACAGTGTAAAGTTAGAGCAGTGCAAAATTAATTGGATCATGTCTTCAGATGAGTGCCTGGTTGGTTCTGAGATAACCCAAACGTCCATGTGTGTGTGTGTGTGTGTGTGTATGTGTGTTTATGTATGTGTATCCAACATTCACCAACGTTCTTTTGAATTGTTTTTATGCAAGTTGAGTAAATACCTACTCGAGTTGTATGCAGCTCGCTTCGCTTGGTTTTTACAGATCTGGTGAGTGTTTGTGCAATAAGTTTTAAGTTTCTTCTAACGAATAAACTGGAAGCATGTCGGGAAAGATACTGTTAAGAGGTACACTTTTACTGACAGTTCTGTTATTCTTCGCCGCACACAAAGAACTTTTTCATAAAACGTGCAACGCAACATCCTTCAAGCTACTGTGCAAAATATGTATATCGTTGAGTAGTAAGTATTGCATCATTGTTATCCCTCCCTTAAATATAACATCTTCTTAAATTGGAGCCGCATTCCAAGTAGACTTCAATTTAATTACCGTTCTTGCTTTTTCGCTCATCCTTGTTTGGATAAATTGAATGTGGTTTTCGCGGGAGCCCTGAGTAAATGTTGTCAGTGACATATTTATGCTCGAACGCATGGCAAACCGCATACAAACCGACACATTTCACGGTGAAATCCAATCAGAGTGTTTATTGATTTTAACATTCATATTTTTGGTCAACCGGGGCAATCCGCGATGCACTCTCATCTCTGCATGCACAATTCTGGGCTGGGAGGGGCGTAAATGCACGTGGTAATGTCGTTTAAAATGGAACAACCCTCTGGGTGTTCCGCGTTTCACCTGACATTAAAGTTGTGATCTGATATCTGTGGATAATTGTCCTTAAGTTTATAAATGAGTCATTTGTTTTCAATGTCGGTAACTATGAATAGTTCCTTTTTTTTTATCAATCTCGTGAAGTTAACTGAGAAAATTTAATCAAAGGAAACACAGTTTCAGGTTTTGGCTATATGCACCAAATTACGGCGAAAGATGTTCCTGATACTAGCAGTGCACAACGTTCCAACGCGTTGTTGAGGAAAATTTATTCGTACAATGTTAGAGCCTTGTTCCAACTTTGCGAGTGTATGCATAACTGCGCATTGCTTTTTCAAGCAGACGTGACGGTGTGCGATTCAATTTTTCCAAAATGACAAGTTCCGGCTCGTTTCACTTCCGATGGTGTCTTGCAAAGTTATGCTTGTTGCCGGATGAAGAATTCGTGCTGCGACATAATGTTTCCACATTTTGCCAATGGATGATAAAAAGTTGCAAAGTGATGATGGTTGAAAAGAAGTTAACAATTTTGCAGAATGTTACATATCTTCCCTACGCATTATGCAATTACTAAACTAGAGATTTTCTTCTTCTTCTTCTTCTTCTTCTTATTCTCCTTGATTCCTTTATTTCTAGTGCCAATCAACGACGAACACGGTCGGAGGCGACTTCCACACCTGGGTAGATTTCACACCCATCACCAAATGGGCCGATAGCGGCGCCGGTGGTGTAGTGGTAAGTGTGATTATCTCTCACCCCAGCAGGCCTGGGTTCAATCTCAGTCGGCGCCGCCGGGATGACATTGCTGCTCAGATAGACATCGAGTTAAAGAGCGGGATGGTAAACATTAGCCGAAATGTAAATGGTATTGAAAAATTAATTTGTGAGAAATTGGACAATATGAAAAACTCATTTTTTTTTCAAATTACTGCGGAGAAACAATTAGCTGTAACGAATGACCAGCGCAGTGTATCTAGGACAGTTCAGTCGAAATCGGACCAAAATACCGGACGCAAAAAACGTAAATTAGTCATTAGTAATAGTGACAATGATGATAATGTTATAAAAAGACATAGTCGTGCAAGTAAAAGTAAATATATAAGTAACAGTAACATTAACAGTAAAAGTAACATTAACAGTAACAGTAACATTAACAGTAACAGTAACAAACAGAGTAATCGTAAGACTCGTCCGGTCATTGTGATCAAACCAAAAGAGTCCAAACAAGCTTGCGAAGATACTCGTAAGTTATTGAAAACACACACAAAATCAGTAATTTCAGGAATGGTAAAGATGGCTCCATTATTGTTGAGTGTGCAACAGTAGCCAATCTAAATGGTGTGAAAAATGGTATTGAAAGCAATCTGGGTGAAAAATATAATGCATTTGTTCCCATTTCGGTGCCAAGATTGAAAATAGTGGGCATGAGCGATCATGTCTTCATTGACTACTTAAAAAGTCTAAATGAAGACATCGCTATAAACGATGTAAAAGTAGTGGACATGTTTGAAAATCCACGCTTCACATATAACAAGTTTAGTGTTGTAATTGAAGTCGATGTCGATACGTATAAATGTTTGTTATGTGCGAACCAAGTAAATGTGAGCGGCACCGGTGGTATAGTGGTAAGCGTGATTACCGCTCACCCCAGCAGGCCTGGGTTCAATCCCAGTCGGTGCCGCCGGGATGTTCTGAGGCATAACATCTCTGATCACGCCTTCCTTCGGAAGTAAAGCCGTTGGTACCCGGTTCATGAGTTGATGGGTCGATAGGTAGGGTCCTGGTGTGGGAGCTGCCTCCCTGGCGTCGATAGCATTGGTGCTCAGCACGGAAAACAAGATCGACGGAAAACCAATCAAAGAGGAAACAAGTAAATGTAGGGTTTGATCGGTGCTCGATAGTTCCCGCGATTAATGTG
>NW_027040999.1:170000-213258 GCF_037179485.1 Ochlerotatus camptorhynchus
AAACGGATTGTTCTGCACAAGAAATCAGCATGTCGAGTTTTTCTGGCTAGAACGTTGCTCAGCAGTATCAGCCAGTCTACGTTGTTATTCAGGATGTCAAATATGAAAAGCCGCTGCAACAGCCTATTAGCCAAGGTCGACAGATGTATCAATGCGCAGCGATGTTTGTAAGGTGGAAGTCGGATAGGATCATTCCACGGAAGCAAGCGAAGCGCAAATCGAAGAAAGTTTCGTTGAATACGCTCGATACGCTTAATCTGAATGGCATGGTATGGCGCCCACACCAGCACACCATATTCAAGTACGCTACGTAAGAGCGCGCAGTAGAGAGTCTTTAAGCAGTAAATGTCTTCGAAATATTTTCGTTTGATGATGTTGGGTAAATTTCAGCTTTAAGTTAAGGAGCACCCCGAGGTCCTTCACTGTGCTGACTCTGGCGATACAAGTTGATGATTATCGAACATTGTTGCATTCCTTGTCCGATAGAATGTGATGACATTACATTTTTGAACGTTTACTTCCATTCCGTCTAGCAGGCACCAGTTTAGTAATGCGTCGAGGTCAGCTTCGATAGCACAGCAATCAGTTAACGATGAACACGAAAGAACTTCAGGTAACATAGCCTTCGGAGATTTAAGATTATGGGAACTAAATAAATCGTGTTTCTCGGCAACCACTGAACTGCATTGGACGCAACAACCGTCAAATGAAAGCTATTATGGTCTCATAGAACGCTATTGAATAGTTTTGGAATAGCTTATCCGGTTTCGGATATATGGCCGGAACAAGTTCCGGTGAATATTGGAAAGTTGTGTTTCTCGACTCCTCCAGCCGAATTGAATGCAACAACCACCAAATTAAAGGTACCAGGAACTCATATAATGTTTTTGAATCAGTTATCTGGTTCCGGAGATATGGTCGGAGAAAGATAAAAAAAATACGGATTATGGGAACTAAGTACTGTTTCTTGGCAACTACTGAACCGAATTGAACGCAACAATCTCCAAATGAAAGGTATCATGGTCTACTTCATCATGCTTGAAGTACCGGATGCTTGGGATCTATTACAAAATTTCGCTAAAAATAGGTGCAGAATTGTGCACTGCATTTTGACGTAGGACTACGTCTTTGATTTCTATATGGGGGTACACTTTGTGAAAACCGAAAATGGAACATGTAACAAATTAAGAAAGATTTTGAACGTTAATAACTCAGCTGCCCCTGGTCCAATTTCAATAATGTTATCACCAATCGATCAGAAATATGGCTACGCATCGCATACGCTCAGAATGTTGATTTTTAACAAGAAACTTTTGAAAAACTGGTAAATGTCCAGCGTTGTCCAAAAGCGTCGAATTAACTAACAAATCCACCAATTACCTACATGCATATGCTGCTTCCCCAGCACAGTCGTCAGAGAGTAGTAAGTAGACGAAACAAGTCGAAGTGGCATTCGCCTCCGATCCTCGGGCGCGTGCAAATAGGGAGGATGGAATTGCTTAATATTTTGCACACTCATCGCCATATTCAGAACCAAACGCAAATTCTTCGAGATAACCACCATCCGTCGTCTGGCTCGCCGTGGCGGTGTCAAACGTATATCCGGTCTGATCTACGAGGTGTGCTGAAGGTGTTCCTGGAAAATGAGGTCCGTGGTGCTGTCACCTTCACTAAACACGCCATCAAGCTTACACCAGTAAAGAGTTGGAATAGAATTTATCTGTGCTTGTTTGTCCATATTCATACACAAGCCCCCAACGACCACACAAAATGCTCTCCAGAGTTGTAATCTTGTAACCAAACTTGGAAGCAGGGGTACAAGTGATTTTGATTGATTCTCTTAATCTTCTTTCTCTTTGAAAAAGATTACTACACATTTGGTACGCCTACAATTTATAACCCGAATTTATCCATCTATGGTGTGATCAGACCCTTCTTACTTATTCAAGTTTATTTATTTTATTGTCATTATCAGTGACCAAGCCCCCCACCCCCGTGTCATCCAGTGACGCTACGCCACTGCCTGGGGGTACCCGGAATATATCCGGGTGTAGTCTATTTGGTGAGGCTACCAATCACCTTATCATCGTATTTTAATGTGATTTAATGGGTTTTAATTCAATTCATATTCAAGCAACTTCCCCGGGGTAGCTGGACCATGTTCAAGTGTGTCCAATGTGGTCTGGAACACTTAACACGACTTGCATTGATCTTATTTTTGAATTCTGTAGTAATTTGATGTGTCACATGATGGTTTTGATACGTTTTCCGTTAAATCCAGCGTGAAGGCCCATATTCAACGGATCTTATTCCGGCCATATCTCCGGAACCGGTTCACCGATTCCAAAACCGTTCAATGGGACCCCAAGACCTATCATTTGGCGCCGAGTTTGTCCAAATCGGTTGAGCGGTTGCTGAGAAACGTAAGCGCATTCATTTCGTTACATACACACACACATACACACACACACACACACACACACACACACACACACACACACACACACACACACACACACACACACACACACACACACACACACACACACACACACACACACACACACACACACACACACACACACACACACACAGACATGTTCCGATCTCGTCGAGCTGAGTCGAATGGTATATGACACTCGGCCCTCCGGGCCTCGGATCGATAGTCGGTTTTTCAAGTGATATCTATACCCTTCTTTGTAAGAAGGGTAAAAACGGAAAGAGTTGAGATAATAGATAATTGATCAATTAAAAGAACTAAATGCTCTTCACATTTATTCCGTCCACTAGCGGTCCTACGTCAAGCTTCCGTTCATGCCCCTAGGCACAGACCCTTCTACTTTTTTATTGCTTTTTTCTAGCGTATAGAGTAATTACGGATTTCGCTCAAAATTGGGAAGAAGGGGAAATGACTCTAATGTTGGCCTATGGATCTAAGATTGGGCCCATCGCAAAAGTCTGCTATTTATCAATTGTATTTAGATGAACGCGTCATTAGGACGGTACTAATGGATATTTTTGGTCGCTATTGAAAATTTAGTCGATTGCTGAATTTATGTATTGGCCCATATTAGGGACACTTAGGCCGAAATTACATACATTTCCCCTAATGCGGCAAAATACAGAACGTTTAGTCCCTAACACAAGACAGGAATAGTGGCATTCGGTTCTTCGTTTTTTTTTAGAATAGGTATCTCACACCTGAAACCAACAGAAATGTTTGACCACTGACCCAAGCAACACGGCTTGTCATAAAGAAGTTGAAAATACTTTTCAATGACTTACGTAAAGAATCAAAATACTTTAATATACATCATTTAATACATTTATACAACTTAAAAAGCGCAAAACACGGAGTTTATAAAACTAAATACTGGTCTTATAACATGTGTTGGAAACATCATGAAAACCAGCAGCAACAATAACTTAAGCATGGGATTTGAACACTGGTCCTTGGCGTGGTAGACTTATAACTTCCTAACTTGACCAACTCCGCTTGATGAAAGTTTTTTTTTATAGGTGTCTATCATGTTCTTGCCAATGGCATGAAAATTCACACGCCTTCGAGCCGTCATAAAGACGTTTTGTAAGCAGCAAAGCGTACATTTAATGTGTTATTTGAAAGTATTTACAACTTCTTATAAGACAACCTGCACCTTTTCAGTTGTATTAATTTATGAGATGGCATGAAAAAGTGTTTTCAACTTTCTTCATGACACACCTCCGAAAACCTCAAAAGAAACTGTCAATCACTGCGTGAAGAGACAGTCCAGCTCAATGGCGCCGTAAATGTGCACGCCAATCTGGAAGGAACAGAATCTCTTCGAGAACTTTATAAATTCAACTAAGATTTATTTTGTATACGACAAGTTTTATAGTGGTATTAAAACAGTAAGATACACGTTTAAATAATATTTATAGATAAAAGCAAAAGAAAACTATTTTGGAAAATGTTGAAATCTAGGAAGTATGAAGAAATCATCTATAAACCTCATAAAAAACGTGGGATGTTTTCTGCATCACTTATCATGCATTTATACAACAAGCCGTTCTCATTCTTTTTCAAAAAGATGCTTTATGTGTTACTTGGGGAGCGCAGGAAGGTGATGTGAGAATGCACTTGCACCTGTTCTTTACCCCAGAGCCAGATTGTCATCTCCAAATAAAAAGAATAACGTACTAAAGTCGATTATAAGTATAGATAGTTAAGAATTAATTTAAAAACCCCTCGCGAGAAAAAAGGACGTTGAAAAAGGAATCATTCGAAAATTAAATTTTCTCATTCACCTCTCCTCTAAGGGAAGAATTCTCAAAGGTATTGGAGCTACAAGAAATGGATTTCAATATTGTTAGGTTTACTGCTGCTACACTCTATTGGATGCCGGATGGAAGGTTTCCGTATGTAAATTGTTGACTTTGGCTCCCACTGAGGGTTGAGTATTCTGGGAATTTCTTTCGGACAACATGAACCCTCGCCTCAGCCAACATAAATAAACTCTGTCGCATGATAGGGCTAGTTGAATTCGGTCAGCTTGAAGAGAGATAGCTATTTTGTCGGTTTCTTCAAGATAAACTTTAAAATGGATCTTATAGCTCAGTTAAGAAAACTTGACACTAGGGTAGATTGTTGTGATTTGAGCCGTTTGGATGTTTTTACACGTTAAAGCTTTCATTAAAACTAATAAACTTTCTGTCTTTCTCTACAAGCAACACATCATATGTAAAGTTGAATTTACTACAGTCAACATTCCATTTCTCGATATTTAAGGGAGATTATCATTCAGTCATTATCAGGAGTCAACATTCCATTTCTCGATATTTAAGGGAGATATCGACATTAAGAACAGTAATTTATCAGCCTACTTGTACGATTCTATAAGCACTTCTGTTTCAAAAAGTGGATTTGTTTATCATGTATCCAAAGCAAAACTCGATCGCTTACTTCAAACGAAGAAAACAACTTTTGTTATTTGTTCCCGAATATTTTCTAGGGAACTGGATTTTTTTTTTCATGATTTGTTTTCAGTCGATCTTGTTTTCCGTGCTGACCACCAGTGCTACCGACGCCAGGGAGGCAGCTATCACACCTGGACCCTACCTATCGATCCATCAACTCATGAACCGGGGACCAACGGGGACCTCAAAACATCCCGGTGGCGCCGACTATACGGATGGAAATCTCCTTATACCTTTTGGCAAATTTCTATTGCTGATTATTCATAAAATGTATAAGTCAACTAATAAGCAGACACCTTGCAAAAAGTTAATGAAGCTCATGTGTCAAATGAAATGTATAAGGGGTCACTCCTACCTTTTATGCATTCTTATAGGACCTATGTGGTTTGTCTTATGGAATGTATAAGGCTGATGTTTTGGCAAAAATGTATAAGGGAAACGCATAAATAAAATAGTTGATTTTCGTTTCGTGTAGGATTGAACCCAGGTCTTTTGGGGTGAAAGGTAATCACGCTTACCACTACACCACCGGCACCGCTCAATGATGCTGTTAATTTGCGTTCAGTTGGCGAGGAAAAAACTATCAAAGTTTTATTTATTAAAGATGATAGTATTTTTTCACTTAGTGGTCTACAATATATTGAATTGGTTACACTTTTTAGTAGATCACAATTCTATCCCCGAGACTATAAATATAGTGACAATAGAATGTAAGGGATTTGACAGCTGTAAATACCTGCTCTAGATTTTTTAATTGTATGAAAAAACGGCCCCCGATAGAACATTTTCAAACTAGCCTCTGATGTAAGAAGAGCATCTAAGATTTCGCTTGGTGAGTGTTTCAGCGATACTATTTTTTTTTATTTGAATTGAGATTATGTTCAATTTGGTGTATTTTGTATTAGTCCCAAATGGGGAACAGTCGCAACCTAGGTCATTTACCCTATTAAAGCGGAAATGTAAAACGTTCAAAATGTACCACAGACCTGAGCCAACAAAATTCAAATGAAAATTAAAATCTACCTTCACATCGGTGCAAGGAAAATACCCAAGCGTAATTTGACATTTGTCCTATTCAAACAAAACCTGATCAGCAAAATTCACCTTCCTCCCATTATTGCTGTGTCTGCCAACCTTAGCGACCCGACAATAGAGGATGGAACCCCTCGTCAAATAAATCTCTCAGGAACACCTGTCTTGCTGAATACATACACCAAGAAAGAAGGGTCCACAGAAGCAAGGTGGAGCAAGGTGGCATCCAGTCAGTGTAAGAAAGGATCACCCAAGTTAATTGAAAATCTGTTCATTGGCATGATGAAAAGGTACCTGGATCTAGGAAACAGCGCAGTAGCTGGAGTTAATGTTGCCCCTGTAACAAAATTAGATTCTATCGTTTCTTCGCAAAACTATTGCTTTGAATAATTTCATATGTATTTTGAAATGTATGTATAAAGTTATAGGCAACAACAGACATTTTGTGTATGATGTGTCATAATATTGATTTCAGCTTCTGGCTTGATTTTTTCTTCACTTGTTTCAGCTTAAAAGAATGCCAAATTCCTTAAAAAAAAGTATCTCTTGCGACTCGTATTTATGTTTCTCCAATTTCAGGTTGCTCAACGTGAACACCGCGAAAGTGTTATGAAGGGCAATGGGAAATATTGGTATTGCGGAAAAAATATCTTTTTCTTTTTATGTGTCATTACAATTCTGTTCTACTTTCAATAACCAATGCACTGTGGTCCCAAACGGCAATTTAGAGGGAATAAATTATATATTCCGTTTCTATTAATGTTAGGGGGTTAATGCCTTTATAAGGGTGCTTCTAAGCAAATCAGTGTTTTATTCTAACTTTTTTGTTTTACATTTCATAAAAAAGTAGTGAATGAAAGACTTTTAAAACTAGTAACAACCTTATTTTTTCAGAAGACAGCAATTTGCTATACTGAGGAATTTATAAGTTACACGTAATTAATCATGTTTTGTTGTTTTTGACATTATCCACATCCAGAGGGCCAGTCACTTCGAATCTATGAGAATGGTAGGAAACCATTTGGAAACGCATGAAAATTTTCAGTTTTTA
This sequence comes from Ochlerotatus camptorhynchus, assembly GCF_037179485.1. Classification (NCBI taxonomy): domain Eukaryota; kingdom Metazoa; phylum Arthropoda; class Insecta; order Diptera; family Culicidae; genus Ochlerotatus; species Ochlerotatus camptorhynchus. Next base: position 177,040 of record NW_027040999.1, read on the forward strand.
TTCATTATCGTCTTTATGAGTAGTTTTAGATGCACAAAAATTGCACGAGTACATTACTATGGTGATAAGGTAAACACTCGTTTATTTGTTTCCTTCTGTGAAAGCATGTTTAGTCACAAATCGTGGATTTTCTGATATTCTCCATACTGCAAAAATGATTTTCCTACCACTGAAGGGGCGACATCTCTCGGATCTTCTGTATAGCTACTACTCAAATCATATAATTAATTGTCGAATATTTTTTTGGTATTTTAAGACTTATCCAGTAATCCATTTAATTCAAAATATTTTTCACAGTTTTAACCTCAAATTGTAATATATGTGAGCTTTAAAAAACCTCATTAAAATTAAAATTATTTATCCAACAATCAGAGATATAAACATTTGAAAACTGCATATTTTTTAGTTTAAAATTATCCATAACCAATTAATTTAAAGTTATACCCAAATTATTTGTTGAACAAAAATGTGCGCTATTATGTTCACTATAACTCTTCTAACCTCTTTTTGGAAACATTTGCAACTAGAAAGGTAGAATTAAAGCTGATTTTTTAGAGGAACCTTAGTTAACCGTTTCCATCTCAATAATAGCTAATATTATTCTGAAGTATAGACGGGTATCATCTAGAAGCTAGGATCTTGAGTTCTGCAGGCTCATCCATAGTATTTGAGTGTAACGGACTTGAGTGTGCTATCGAGCAACATAATTTGGATGTGCGATGGATGTTTGACAGAATTCTGCAGATATAGAGAGAAAGAAATTCAACTACAAATACCTATCTGACTAGATCAATCGAAGTTGAAATCAAAGAACTGAAAAACACTGTCGCTGATATTGTCGATATCCTTACTAAAGTTACCCAGAAAACATGACCGATCATACCGCATTATTCAACACCCGTATCGTCTCTAGGACTTCTCGATAGTACTGATAAGATTCTCGACAAAGCAAGTGAAAACAAAAGGACCCAGGAATCGCCACACATAGAGGATTGTAGAGGTTTCTCGTTGTATTTGTCTCATATTAACAAATGTTCCACCGAACTCTTTCCTTTTTTTTTACGTAGACTACGTCTTACGGGAAGGTACTGGGGTAAATCGAAAATCTAAAATTGCGACCGTCACGAAAAGGTGTAAGGTTTGAATATAACTTTGTCATTTATAAATGAAATTTAAATCCAAATACACCAATCGATAGGAAATAACGCTCACAATCAGCTACAATAAAAAATTCCAATTTTTCATAAAAATAACTGTTGAAAAATGTACAAATCAAAAGTGATATTTTTATCACTGTTCATGAAAACGTTCTACCCAATCCAAGTTGTCATAATCGAGTACCATTTGGTTGCACATCGTGCTGCTTGAATCTGAAAAGTTATAAAATAGCGCTGCTTTTGTGCCTCAGCTCATACCAAAACAATCCCATTAAGGGTATTCTGTAAATTAGTGCTAAACGCAATCATCACATTGGAATAACCAATTAACTAGAACAAAGATGAAGAGCCAAAGACTAATCAATTGAAATGTTAAACCAAATGTTGAAACATAAAAAAAACAGAAAATAAACGTAAATTTTACTACTATACTGCCTCAACTCATTTTCACTTCGGACGGCTGGTGAGCAGGTAGCAGCCTCGATGGCGCAAGCGCTCCGAAGTGGATCAACCTCCTTGCCTGAATGATAACGATCCCGCGTTCTACAAACCTTGATTACTTTTTCGAAAGGGCATATCAGCTTTTGTAAACAACGCATTTTATCGTCCGTTTGGCGTAACTGATAGCTCGCCCATGCATACTACTAACACCACTATATCAGGTAGCGAATTTTTTTCCCTATCTGATGGTAGTGTTAGCATGCGTGGGTGAGCTACCAGTTACGTCAAATCGACGATAAAATGCGTTGTTTACAAAAGCTGATACGTCCCTTCGAAAAAGTAATCGAGAAATCAAGAGCCACATGTGAAAAGGGCATACAAGCTTTTTGGAAACGAACCTTTGTAAGTTCTTTTCTCGTCAACCAAGGGTCGCCTACACAAACCAACCACATCATCGGAAAGGGGATAGTTTATCCTACCCTGTGATGTTGATGGTTTGTGTTGGTGTCATATGGGTTGCGAGAAAAGGGCATAAGAAGGTTTGTTTACAAAAAGCTTGCATGCCCTTTTCACATGTTGTTTTTGAAATACTCTTGGGCTGTGTCCCGATTGCCGACGAAAATTTAACTCGTGGTTAAACGTGACATTTCGAAAGTTATAACTCATCTCAATTACTCATGTCACTTTTTACCGCGAGTTAAGTTTATTTTACCCATTAGAACACAGCCTTGGAAGTAAAATTAGGGACCATCCATAAATGACGTAGAATTTTTTTGACCAATTAGCCACCCTTTCCCCTCGTAGCGTGTTTTTCTATACCTAATACATAGCCGGTTGCAACTATGTACATAGGACCGAAATCATAGGTTACTTCTACTGTATTTTAAATCAATATCTAGAAAAATTCACGAAAATTTCACTACACAACTTAACGTAGTCTACGTCAACCATGTGGTCGTGTCTTATACACAACCCCACCATTCTCGTTTTAGGTCATTTGTGACTTGTCCGGGGAGAGATATGAACTCAAACCTCTCAGCATGGGAAACATGAATTCATGAAGCCCGTATTCAGCTAAATATTATGATCGCAAAATCAGTAAACCAATTCAGGCATAACATTTGATAACGGCACAAATGCATTTGTAAACAAACTTTCTAAGGCCCTTTATACGCGAACCAAAGTACGCCCACGCAAACCAATACCACTTTCAGAAAGGTGATAGTTGCCTCTATCCGATGATGTTGTTGGTTTGCGATCAACTGGAGTATTCATAATAAGTTAACATCATAGCAGCAAAATTTTGATTTCAATTTAATCATCAGTTTGGCTTGAAACTCTAATCTTCTTTTTTATAAAAAGAAGGCCCATTGGACCGTAAACAACTTCTACCAAGACACTAAAATGACTAGACACGATACTGAAGAAGCTTCCTGATGAATGTGGGCGTCTTAGTGGAATACCTTATGAAGAGAGAGAGAGAGAAGGATTAATAATTTTCATTTAATTCCACTACCTTATTTGCTTATCCTTGACAGATACGCGTATTTCGTCTACAATTTGCAGACTTCTTCTTGTACTATTACTTGAGTATTAGTACAAGACACTGAAGAAGTCTGCACATTGTAGACAAAAAAGGCGTATCTGTCAAGGATAAGGTAGAATAAGGTAGTGGAATTAAATGGAGCTTACTAGTCCTTCTCCCTCTCTTTATGAAAATGTGTGCAAATAGTGAACGAAATACGCATCTGTAATAGGTTTTTGACGTATGACTACGTCTTTCGGGAAGATGGGGGTACAATTTATGAAAAGCAAAAAATGAAATTATGAAAAATTTTGAACGTTAATAACTTAGCTGCCCCTGGACCAATTTCAATTGTTTTATCACCAATCGATCAGAAACATTTTTAGGCATGGATAACAATGCTCTTGACTGTTGATTTTCAAATTAAAACTATTGAAAAAGTGGTAAATGACTAACAAATCCACCAATTACGTACATGCATGTGCTGCTTCCCCAACACAGTCATCAGAGAATGGTTCCTAGATGAAACAAGTCGAAGTGGCATTCGCCTACGATCTTCGGACGTGTACGAATAGGGAGGATACAATTGCGGAACATTTTGTTGCCAATTCAGAACCACACGCCCCCAACAACCACACAAAATGCTGTTTTTTTCCTCGGATTTGTTTTCCGTGCTGAGCACCAATGCTACCCACACCCATGCTTGGCATACACAGTTTTGGTCACGAACTGCTCATTTTCTAATAACTTTGCACACAGTTGAAGAAACATAGTTTTTTTTTTGAAGCAGTAGATAGAATAGAGTGTAAGCTTGTTATATATATGTAAAATAAAATAGATTTTAATGCTAGTAGTAAACTGTATTTGTTTCTGCGTTGTAAAAATGAGGTGAGAAACCCTCATAAACGCGAACCATAACATGACCTTAAAGAAAATGGTTAAAAATTGTTTATAATCCCTGCTAAACTTTAACTAAAATGGTTATGGAACTTTACGTGAACGTTTGTGTGATAAAGTTTGAACCTTATGTATTAAGCTTTTTTGGAAGTGAACCTTATAAATAATGGGTTGTTAAGATCCATTACCATTCCAAATTCTTGTTTTCATCATACATTTTTGGGAAAGGAATTATATTGGAACCAATTTATTTATGATTTGAGAACTTTAATGGTAACCATCACACATGAACCGGGCACCCCGAAGGAAGGCGTGATCAGAGATGTTATGCCTCAGAACTTCCCGGCAGCGTTGACTGGGATTGAACCTAGGCCAGCTGGGACGCTTACCACTACACCACGGGCGCCGCTGCTCTCTAGAGTTGTAATCTGGTAACCAAACTTGGAAGCAGGGGATGCTCTATGTAAATTCTATTCTAACTCTTTCCTGAAATGAACTTGGTGGCCCTGAAAAGGGCCGTTTTGTTACATTGGTGATAGGTTTTATCCTCCGAAACCGTACAGAATGCGTCCTTGTCGCTTCAGAGCGTAGATGACATTCATGGCCGTGACGGTTTTGCGCTTGGCGTGTTCAGTGTAGGTGACGGCATCACACATATTTTCTAGGAACACTTTCAGCACACCTCGGGTTTCCTCGAAGATCAGACCGGAGACGCTTGACATAACCACGTCAAGCCAGACGACGAATGGCAGGCTTGGTAGTACCCTTGATGTTTTCACCTAGAACCTTCCGATGACGCTTGGTGCCTCCTTTTCCAAGCCTTCGCTTCCCTTTGCTTACTTGATGCTTGTTTGTCGTTGAACGGGAGAAGTTAGAATAGAATTTACATATATAGAGTAACCCATGATTCACCCATTCAATTTCTCACTAAATACATCAATGATTCAAAAATCAAATAATTTGTTAGGGAAATAAATTATGTTCTATTTGTAGTCTTGGTGGGTTAAATTTTTTCCATTTCACCTTCATTAACTGAAGTGGACCCTACACGATTGCTTTTATTGACAATAATCGCATTGTCAATACATTCAGTATTGACGTCAGTACATCGGTATTGACAATATTTCTGCACTCACATCATCAATATTATTGTCAATAATTCCCCTTCGCGTCAATATATTGATACGTGTAGGGTTCGCTTAAGAAACGCTCATCGTATGCATTCTCCTGCTGCGTGACATCTTCGAAAACGTCCGAACCGTAAAAAATTTCGTAGTCCTACGTCAACAATGCGGTTGTGTCTTGTACACCACCCTCCAACTTTTTTTAAGTGATACTGAATAGAAATTAGTGAAAATGAATAGTGAATTAGTGAAAGAGAAAATGATACAATAGTAGTAGAATTAAAAGCAAAAACAACGTAATAAGGTATACAATTAATCTATTCAAACATTCATCAATCAGTCCGCATCGTGCTCTCTTGCCGTGCGGATCTATTTGCTTTTTGCTGAAGGAAGTGTTACTACTACCTAAAGCTACAACAAATTTAAACAGCACTTTTCAGTGCTCAACCTGTAAAAATTTTCTACCTTGTTCAACTCTTATTCCTCTTCGATCCTTGTTTGGACCCTACCCGAGGTAATCCTTCTTGGATATCGATTTGGAAAATTCCTCTTCGATCCTTCAGATTCTTATAGTAATCTGCTTGGAAGTCGATTTGGATAAAAATTTACTGCCGCCATGGCGCCTAAACGCAAAAGAAAGGGGCAAACTCTTGACCCCCCTTCTGATGAAATTAATTTGAGTAATCAATTTGATTTGCTCACGGATGATGAGAATGATCCATCATCCAAGAAAAATTCTAGTAAACTTTCCCGGCTTAATGCCAAGAAGGAAAAGATTCCCCCTATTGTGATAACCACTACCGATTTCCATGCTCTTCGCATGGAACTTTTGAATTTCGTGAAAGTTAAGTTTTCACTACAAATTGGACGTCGGGGTGAATGCCGTGTATTGGCTGAAACCTTGGACGGATTTAAATGTCTTCTCAAGTATCTTACTGAGAAGAAGCACAAATTTTTTACTTACGACACCAAAACTGAACGTGTGTTCAAGGTTGTCATGAAAGGACTGCCCAGTGGTGAATCCCTGGATCAGATCAAAGATGAACTGGCAAAATTACTTGGAGTTGTGCCACTCCAAGTAATCAAAATGAAAATGAAATCCCGTCCTGGCGATTCGCGCAACGGGATTTCTAATGATTTTTATTTAGTTCACTTCAAGTCTAGTGAACTAAACAACCTTAAGGCCTTAGAAAAAGCTAGCCTTATGCTCCATGTCCGAGTGAAGTGGGAACACTTCAGGAAGACTGGAGGAAATTTCCAAAACCTCACCCAATGCCGTAAGTGCCAGGGATGGGGTCACGGAACTAAAAATTGCTACATGCCAGCTAAATGCATGAATTGTGGTGATTCCTCTCACGCAAAGGACGACTGTCCTGTGAAGGAAGATCCTAAGAAATTTAAATGTTCAAATTGTGGTGAAAACCACAAATCCAATTTTTGGGAATGTAAGACTCGCAAAGCGATCCTACAATCTCGTTCTAACCGTCAGGTAGGAAACGCTCCACGTTTCCGACCAGGTACAAATTCCTCTGCTGTTAACAACGGTCAGCGAGGAACAAATTCTACATTCGTACCCGTAGGTACAAATATCTCCCCTGCTTCAAATGTTTCATCTGTACCTACTCCCCTCGCTGCTAACAATGTTCAGCGAGTTAATGGAGCTACCTATGCTGCTATTGCAGCGGGTAGAAATCAAAATACTAACCAACGTTCTAATGGAAATTTTGACAATTTTGACTTAGGAAGCATTACTGCCCCCAAAATGGAATTTTTACAGAATTCATTAATTGACATGATTTCTGATATGCTTAAATCTAACTCCATGTTTGATGCTATTCAAACTGGAGTAAAATTTGCAAATAATATTGTCATGACTTTAAAATTCAGTAATGTATTTTAAAGCATTAAATATTGTAAATTGGAATGCTCGATCTCTTAAAGATAATGAAGACGAGCTATTTAACTTTTTAAGAGTTCATAACGTGCATATTGCCGTTATAACTGAAACGTTCCTTAAACCTGCCCATAAGGTTAAGAAGGACGCAAATTACTTGATTTATAGAAATGATCGTCTTGATGGACCCTGTGGTGGCGTTGCCATCATTATTCATAGACGAATCAAACATAAAATTCTTTCTTCATTTGAAACCAAAGTTTTTGAAACTTTGGGGGTTTCTGTTGAAACAAAATTTGGACAACTTACGTTTATAGCTGCCTATTTGCCATTCCAATGCGTAGGCCAGCAAAAGAATTTTCTCAAGGGTGACCTCCAGAAACTTACCCGTCATAGGTCTAAATTCTTCATTATTGGTGATTTTAATGCAAAACACCGCTCATGGAATAATGCTCAAAGCAATTCCAATGGTAATATTCTGTTTGATGATTGTTCTGCAGGTTATTACACTATTCAATATCCAAACAGCCCAACATGCTTTTCTTCTGCAAGAAATCCCTCCACTATTGATTTGGTCTTAACTGATTCATGTCAACTTTGTAGCCAATTGGTTACCCATGCTGACTTCGGTTCTGATCACCTTCCAGTAACTTTTGAAATATCCCAAGAAATAATTTGTAATCCCAACAGCTCTACTTTCAATTACCATAGAGCTGATTGGGAGCAGTATCGAACATTTATGGAATATAACTTCGATCCAAACATTCCTTTGCAAACCAAAGATGAAATTAATTATGCTCTTGAATCTCTGACTACTTCTATAGTTGAAGCAAGAGCTGCCTCAGTACCAAAATGCGAGGTTAAATTCGATTCAATTATAATAGACGATGATCTTCAGCTCTTGATCCGTCTTAAAAATGTCCGTAGGAGACAATATCAAAGAACACGCGATCCTGCCATGAAAGTTATCTGGCGGGATTTGCAAAAACAAATTAAAAAGCGATTCTCTGCCCTGAGGAACAAAACTTTTGAAAATAATATTTCTAAATTAGACCCGAGTTCCAAACCCTTTTGGAAACTCACAAAAATTTTGAAAAAACCTCAAAAGCCTATTCCAGCGCTTAAAGAAGGTGGTAAAATTTTGATCACAAATTTGGAAAAAGCTCAGAAACTTGCTAAGCAATTCGAGAGTTCCCATAATTTCAGTTTGGGTCTTACTAGTCCTATTGAGAATCAGGTTGCTCGGGATTTTCTGAATATTTTCTCTCGGGAAAATATTTTTGATGATTCCTGGGGGACTGATTTGGACGAAGTAAGGTCTATAACTAAAATTTTTCAAAATATGAAAGCTCCAGGTGATGATGGAATTTTCTATATCCTCATCAAAAAACTCCCAGAGAGTACCTTGTCTTTCTTGGTAAAATTATTTAACAGATGTTTCCATTTGGCATACTTTCCTGATAAATGGAAAAATGCAAAAGTTGTTCCAATTTTGAAGCCGGATAAAAATCCAGCTGAAGCTTCTAGCTACCGTCCAATAAGTTTGCTTTCTTCAATAAGTAAACTTTTTGAAAAGATAATTTTGAATAGAATGATGCTTCACATCAATACGAACTCAATTTTTGCAGATGAGCAGTTTGGATTTCGCCATGGGCATTCAACTACTCATCAACTCTTAAGAGTTACCAATTTAATTCGTTCAAACAAATCTGAAGGCCACTCAACTGGAGTTGCTCTTCTAGACATAGAAAAAGCATTCGACAGTGTTTGGCATGAAGGTTTGATTGCTAAATTGAAAAAGTTTAATTTTCCACTTTACATTATGAAATTAGTTCAAAATTATTTAACTGACAGAACTCTGCAGGTAAATTATCAAAATTCCAAATCTAATCGACTACCTGTTAGAGCAGGAGTTCCTCAGGGTAGCATTCTTGGGCCTATATTGTATAACATTTTCACTTCGGACCTCCCTGATTTGCCTCAGGGTTGCCACAAATCTTTGTTCGCTGATGACACAGGCATTTCCGCTAAAGGAAGAAGTCTTCGTGTTATTTGCAGCAGACTGCAGAAAAGTTTAGATATTTTCTCTTCTTATTTACAAAAATGGAAGATTTCTCCCAACGCTTCCAAAACTCAACTTATAATATTTGCACATAAGCCTAGAGCTTCGTTTTTGAAACCTAGTAGTAGTCACATAGTCACTATGAACGGAGTTCCAATTTCCTGGTCAAACCAAGTGAAATATCTTGGATTAATACTTGACCAAAAATTAACTTTTAAAGATCACATTGAGGGCATTCAAGCCAAATGTAACAAATATATTAAATGTTTGTATCCTCTTATAAACAGGAAATCCAAACTTTGCCTGACGAATAAACTTCTAATATTTAAACAAGTTTTTAGACCGGCCATGCTTTACGCTGTGCCAATATGGTCTAGTTGCTGCACTACCAGGAAAAAAGCACTTCAAAGGATTCAGAACAAAATTCTGAAAATGATTTTGAAGTTGCCTCCCTGGTACAGTACAACCGAAGTACATAGAATTTCGAATGTTGAGACTTTAGCACAAATGTCCAACAAAATAATTAATAATTTCAGGCAAAAATCATTGCAATCCTCAATTGCAACGATTAATTCCCTTTATACTTAGATAAGATTTAGTTTTAGTTTTTAGTTTTAAGATATCAATTGTTATACTGACATGCAGGTTAAAAAACCTGTTTAAAATACTGAATTGCCAAGACATGAACAATGTAAAAACACTTAGATATATATCATAACAATTAAGGCTGGTACGTTACTGCAGTAACTGGAGCACCTAGGTTAAAATGAAATGTAATTTATTTTGAATTTGGAACAAATAAAGAGTTAAAAAAAAAAAAAAAAAAAAAATAAAAAAAAAAAAAAAAAAAAAAACATTCATCAATCAATTTGGACACAAAATTGACAGTAATCGGAGCAAACAGTTTATTCCCGCTAAATTACTATTTCGGACCACAGTGCATTGTGTAACAAAAAAAATTACTTTCAGTTGTTGAATTATAGACGCGTATTGTCTTCTGCAAAGTTGATTCTTAGGTAATATTGTATTGAAGGTGCTACGATCCAGCGTCCATAAATCATATGCACTGGTACTTCCACTTTGAGTTTTCTAGGTAGTTGATCTCGGGCGCTTTTGTGATTTCAGACATTACATGTGCATCACAATATTTTCTACTTCGTAGCAAACATGGGGAAGCAGTTTTGATATTATATGTTTTCCGGTAGCAGACAATTGACCCCTGGGAAATGCGGTACCAGAGCCCGGACTTCTGTATCGTATCATCTTAATAAATCTTCCACTTGGGCAGCACCGTTGCTACGTGCCTGACATTTTCGACTGTTCTCAACAGATTTCGATAAAACAACTTACAACTCTAAATATACAATTTTCACACTGGGAACTATCAACTCTATACTTTCATCTCATCATCTATCGTATAAAATGTTCACTTCAAGTCTGACATTTGACGTTAAGCATCTTCAACTATGTAAATCGTTAACTTCACGCATAAAGTAATGAAACATGATTCGTTAAAAAAGTAACATCTGTTGAAGTAAAATTTGTGTAAAAATATTATTTAATGTTCATAATATGTTAAAATGTAGCGGGATAAGTACCCATTTTCAATCCACCGAAAAATCCAATAAACAACCAAGCCCCGACAAGGTGATAGATAACCCTAGTTTTACGTACCCACTTGCATATAGTAGATGTTGCCACACAACGTAAACAAAGGGACTGTCCTTCTCCGTCGCAACGCTATTTCTCAACGGGAAACTAACTTTCGGTTTCACCATGTGTGGATGTCAAATGACAGGTAAGAATGTTATTTGTTAGCTGAGTCTCGGCAATTGTTTTACTTAATCTCAACAAAATAAATTGCAGAATCACTCGGCTGTTGGAATCTCGGCGAAAAAAAATTAAGTGCGAGGAACATTTTCTTCTTGTACTAATGTTGCACTCTTTTAAGTTAGAACCTCAAATTGTACATTTTTCGCTCAAAGTATCCTCGCTCAATTCTCATTCGTTTCGAATAATTCGATGAAAACCTCCTATTTTTGTTCTACAAATCATATGTTTAAGCTTTTGGTTTGCATAATCAATCTAGCTCGGTCAAATCTCCAACAGCCGATTACCTCGGCATTTACCTTTCTCAGCAAAAATCTTATTTGTTAGCTGAGTTTTGGCAATTGTTTTACTGAATTTCAGCAAAGCAAATTGCAGAACTACTCGGCTGTTGGAAAAAAAATTATTGCATTATATTTATTTACTGTACATTATTTCCTGATTCGCCCTATTGAGATTACACTTCTGAAATTTGTGAGTTTGACAACAAATTGTCGGGGTGACTTTTTGAAGGTCATTAGCGTTGGGTTGACACTAATCACATACAAACAAAATGCTCAATTGAGCAATCAGCAATCGAATGGCCAGGGAGGTGGCTTCCACACCTGGGTGGATATCGCACTCATGAACACATGGCCGGGACCAACGGCTATACTTCCCGTCCGAAGGAATACGTGACCAGAGATTGTTTCGCCTTGGAAAGGTCTGGTTCATAGTTAGACACCATCCGCATCTTTAAACTAACAACAACGCGGAAATAGGCAGCAGAAAAACAAGCTACAAAGTTTTACTTGCCAAAGATTTTCATGCAAATTTGTTAATGTCTCAGTGTACAAAGAAGTAGAAGATTCAATAAGCAAGCAAACAAGATGCTGCAGAGCAAGGCAGAACAAAAAATCTGAAGTGTCATGCCTCGACTTTCGACTTTAGTTTTCTTGACACCCCTCTACCAGCAACTAATTTTCACATCTTTTTTGCTTTCTTCGTTTTCGTTGTTTCCTCTTCGAAGGAGCTATCCGTGGCAGCAGACCAGCAGAGCCAACGACTCGTCCTGAAGTTTCTTGCTTGCTCCCGAATATGATAATTACCTCCGTGACATGGAGTGGCATGGCAGCGAAAAATGACTTGATTCCGTGTTATCCTCCGGTTTACTGATGAAGATTCGCGCATAGAGTAGTATCTTGCCGTCAACTACCGACAATTTTGTGTATACATTAGCATGTTGGAGCGTGAAACGTGATATGGTTCCGGAATGGGTGATGAGCTACGGGAAGCCACCATCCGAAGGGATACATACCACCAGTGCCACCCATCACGGATCAATCATCATTCAGGAAGGCACTTGACGTGTGTGCAAGTTGAAGGCTATCAGGGGTAGGAGAGGAACGTGGTTTCCCATTTGTGGTTAATATTAGCAAGATAACGTTGCCATACATGTATCTTCTGGTTTGCGGATTATGTCAAGTAGTTGCTAAGCCACTACCCTACAGCGCTGAAACATCATGTCAAATCATAGTCAGCTATACGGAATTTGAAGAAAATATGTGAAATTTTCATGTCCACTAATCAGTTTTACAATTTCCAACAACAAATAAATCTATAGCTTTATCTCTCCTAAAATCCCTTCATGCTTTTTCATGCATGCAACAAAAAACTACAAATTTTAATTCCTCTAACTGTGGCGAGGTTTCGATCATTATTACATTATAGGAACTAAAGTTAGTAACTAGGGTATGTGTCCCCAACGTCAGTCTTATATGAAGCCTTCAATTACATTTTATACCGTATCTTATGTAATAATTATGCTGCAGTCGATACTTCACTTTTAAGGCCAAGACTGAAAATCTCTCTAATAAAGAAAAAAAGATAATTCACTGTCAACGTGTAACTTTAGATATTGTTACTAGTATTTGGATTAGTCACGACTGAAAATGATTTAATCTCAGCATTTTAACATGCAAACATTCCAGCTACGTGGATGCAATGTCGATCTACTGTACTCAAATTGGGTCTAAAAATGGATGCAACTTCGTTCTATCCTAAGAGGCAGGTTTCCTCCAACCTGTTTTATACAAGGTGTGGAGTTCTAGCCTTCACGTATGTGCTGGTAGAGGGAAAAAGGTAAACATTGCCGGAGAGGATGACCACGACGTCATAGCACTCGAACGCAAATTTGTGAAATATGAAGTACAGCAAATTCTAGATATGTTTGCATGATGATTGCGCTTGCTTGTATGCTTTTGTAAAGTATCCGGGAAATAACAGCATGAGTTGTATTTTTATAGCAACTCCTTACTTGGAAACGGGCAAAAACTCACCAGTAGGCTGCTTTTTCATGGTATACAGTGTGCTAATATAATAATCAATACATTATCTCAACATTCAGTGGGAAATCATTCATAAATGTCATACAGAAATTCTATAATTCATATTCAATTTCCAATGCAAACGCTGATTGAAACAAACGTTATGACGTAACTACGAGCGTGTTTGAGCGTACGGAAGAAGCAAATCGTGCGAAGCTGACTGAAAGCCGAGTGGAAAACGAACTGCACCAATACGTACAGGCAATCAATTCCACACCTTGTATAGACCAGGTTGGGTTTCCTCTTCCTCTTACACTCAAAAAACCACACACGTCTGATCGAACTGTTTGAACACTTGATATTTCATATGCACTATCACATTTATTTTAAGTGTATTTCACCATGGTTCAATGTGTTCTACACGTTGATTTCTTGTGTTTCAATCTTTGAAATGTTGATAATCTTTCTCTATCAATTCAAGTGTATTGTATATTGAATCGCACTACTGTTCATAACAGAAGGATTTGAAGTGTTTTGCATTTCAATGCGATGTGAAATGCTTGTTCTGCAAGGTAAACATTGAAAACATAAGTTGTGACTTCATACTTACCAACCAGCCTCATATACAGGGTGCGTGACGAATTTTTGAAGTAAATGGCATATTTGAGAAAAAATACACCAGTTAGTTATTCTAGCAATGAATTTTGTGCGATTTATTTTCTTTCGCAACATATGGAAGTTGTAAGTAAATTTATTCAAAAAAATTGCTTTCCCTTTCGACGACTGTAGTTAGACGCTTCCGGAAACTAAAGTATGCACGTTTTAAAATGTTTCGATCCATAGATGTCATCACTGCCTTGATTTTAGCTTTTAGCGACTTAAGTGTGGTGTGGTTCTATTGGTATCCCGTTGGACGACGCCCTATACAAAATTATCCAACGGATTGATACCGGGACTGCTTGGGGGCCAAATTTCTTCCTCCCAAATTTACGAAATATTTTCCGTAAGTCATTTCTGTGCTTTATTAGTAGTATGAGCAGGTGCTCCGTCTTATCACTTTCCCAAGCCTTTTTTAATATTATACACTGTTCTTTCAGACACATTTACCGACCGAATTATTTCTTTCATGCATACTCCGGCGCGCAACAAAGCGACAACGGCTGACAGATTGCTCTCTTGTTTCGACATCTTTACGTTTACTCAACATTGTTTGTTTAAATCTTACACCTAACAGTATAAGCTATCCAGTGCTGCCAAATATATCTAAATCATGATGCACAAGCATGAGAAATTACTATTTGAAATTTACTGCAAAAATTCGTCACGCACCCTGTATGAGAACAACCATGGACCAGTGAGATCGAACGAAGACAGCTGCAGCAGCACACACCCCAACAGTCCAGGATCAATTCCCAAATCAGACCCATTAATTAAAAGGCATGTGTATGCTCTACCCTCTGGCAGCTTTGTTTATATATTTGTCGATTTAATGTTGAGTCGGTAATGTAGAAGTCGATAAAGAAGAATATTGTAGAACATTGAACTATGATGTGTTTATGAATTGCACAAGTATTAGTGCAGAACTTTGGGTAAATTCAAAGGTTTTCTTGCACTAATACTTATAATTTACCCCAAGTTCTGCACTAATACCATAGAGGTAACTCTAAGACCTGAAGGTCCCGAAGAAACGTGCTCAACTTTTTGGCTCAGCTCTGGTACTATCTTCGGTCCCAAGCTAATCTACCTAAGAAAAAATCAACTAAGTCCACGTAAACAGTACCACTGAACTGTCATCAGATTGAGGTTAACCCCAACGGTGCAAAACCTAATTGTCTCCTCTTCCTCTTAGGTCCTATCGAAGCAATGTCCTTTATATAAGGTCCGGGTCAACAGACTTATTGGTGTTAGCGAAATGTGCAAATGTTTAGTGGTGTTCGTATTTCATTGCAATGTTTATTTTTTACACGAAACAGCTGTGGCAGTGACGTAAATCTCACTGTTCGCAGTATGAAATGTTATGGTAGTGACGTCGTCGCTTGAGTGCTCAGCAATGTTAAAATATTTTACTTCTAACACCAGCAAGCTGCCTGTTGGCACGGACCTCATATAAACGTCATTGCTATCGAAGATGAACCAACAATCAATACAAAACTAACGATTTTAAATTGGCTCACCACTTTAGTAGCCTATTGGTCCCAAGCAAACGATTAACGTACCCTATTCTAGTTGAAATTCTATTACTACACTATGTTTGTTTTGATTCGCTATGAAAGTTTGACAGATAACATAAGGGGTGTGTGGATTCATGCAGAACATGCAGGGGTGAGTGAAATAGCTTGGGACTGCTTGGGACCGTTGTTCTGGTACTGAGTGAGCCAAAAATAATAATGATTTTCTTCGGGACCCAGTGGTCTTAGAGTTACCTCTATGGATGAACCTCGCATGTGAAATCGCGCTTCTTTTTCACTCCTTATCATTCATACATAAACACATTTTTCTTTCCTTTGTTTAACGTCGGTCTCTGTTCCGTCATCTAGTGCCGATCACCGACGGCAATCGAATTTGTAGCAAGGCAGCTTCCAAACCTGCATAGGATATCGCAGCCATTCAACACACATGGGCCGGGACCAACGGCTTTACTTCCCTTCCAAAGCAAGACGTGACCAGAGATTTGCCTCAGAAAAATCCCACCGACCTCGGCTGGGATTGAACCCATTGGGGTGAGAAAGCAGTCACGCTTACCAGTACACCACCGGCGCCAGCTGGCGTAAACACATTGTCACTTTCATTTCTCGCGTTAGAACTTATGAGGATGAAAGAGACAGTGTTTTTTTTCAGATGACAGGCGTTTCAGTCATGTGCAGGGTTGCCACATTAATAAATTATTCTGTATTTTGCAGAATTTCTAGATCATTTCAGGACCAAAAATTTTAGTTATTTTTACTTAATTTTGAGTTGAGCCTCTCACTTGCACTCGTTATTGTTGTCAACAAAGGAACAAAAGATTCTACCCAACGATATAGTTCAGCGAAATAAGTTACTTTTAAGCAAATTGGATATTCTCAAATTTACGTGAATTAAACTTAATTTTGGGTAGAATACTAGGTGGGGTGAAAAGTAACCTTCTTGAGAATGAAATTTTTTTTATTGTTTTATTTTATTTTATTGAATATAGTCCCCTCTTAGCTCGATGCATTTATTCCAGCGATTTTCCAACTTCATGATCCCGTTCGAAAAGTATGTTTTCGGAAGGTCTGCTAAATACTCCTCCGCAGCGACGTGAGCTGATTTTTTTTTATTGATGAGTCATCTTTTGAGGTTTCGGAAGAGATAATAGTGTGAGGGAGCCAAATCGGGGGATGCGGAAGCAATTGGAGCCGTAAGTCATTGATTTTAGCCGTGGTTTTCGCTTCATTTGAGGCCGTTTTGCAGCGATTTTGGCCTTGATGCACAGTACTACCAACAATCAATACGAAACTAACGATTTTAAATTGGCTCACCACTTTAGTAGCCTATTGGTCCCAAGCAAACGATTAACGTACCCTATTCTAGTTGAAATTCTATTACTACACTATGTTTGTTTTGATTCGCTATGAAAGTTTGACAGATAACATCGGGGGTGTGTGGATTCATGCAGAACATGCAAGGGTGAGTGAAATAGCTTGGGACTGCTTGGGACCGTTGTTCTGGTACTGAGTGAGCCAAAAATAATAATGATTTTCTTCGGGACCCAGTGGTCTTAGAGTTACCTCTATGGTACTACCATAGAGGTAACTCTAAGACTAGAAGGTCCCGAAATAACGTGCTCAACTTTTTAGCTCAGCTCTGGTACTCTCTTCGGTCCCAAGTTAATCGATTCAATCGAACGATTTCAATGATAGTTTGATTTGCTGGTGGACATACTGCAAGTATTGAAATTCTGGACTTTTCTTTCCACAGTAAATCACGAATAACTTTTTAACGGCTCAAAATGAGGTTGAAGTGTCTTCGGCAAAGTTTTTACCCATAAAATTTCCCATATTTCTGCTATTTTTGATACCCACTTTTGATTATTGAATGCAGTAATGTTAAAAAAAAACATAATTTTAGATAATTTGAAA
This sequence comes from Ochlerotatus camptorhynchus, assembly GCF_037179485.1. NCBI lineage: Eukaryota > Metazoa > Arthropoda > Insecta > Diptera > Culicidae > Ochlerotatus > Ochlerotatus camptorhynchus. Next base: position 194,373 of record NW_027040999.1, read on the forward strand.
AATTGTAACTAACAAAATGGACACAGAACATGCCGTAGCAATTTTTTTTTCTTATATCAGGCTTGTTTTCCGCGAGATATCGTTTCTGAAGTCCTATGTTTGGCGGTACCATGTTTTTAAGATAATTTTATTCACAGAGTTACGTCTGTTTGTCTGTGGTCTGACCTTTATAGACTCGGAAACTACTGATCCGATCGGCGTGAAAATTTGTATGGAGGGGATTTTGGGGCCGGGAAGGGTTCTTATGATGGTGCGAGACCCCTCCTCCCTCTGTAAGCAAATATAGCATGCTTTTTTTAATCGGCGCATAAACTCAAGCTTATATTGAATCCCAAGCAGGGCCGGGCACTTTTATTTAAAATGTTTTATTTTTGCCAATTATAGAATTTATTGAATCAGGTTAGTTGATTCAACAACTGTTACATTAAAAGCATTATGCGGTCATTAGTATCGATACTAATTTTTTGATGAATTGAGAATACATGCTCAGTAAAGTACCCAACAAACAATCGTCTATTGAAGAAACGACTTCTTGATGATTTTATTCAGATGCATGCTTAATAATACTTGTATTATTTTTAATAATAACTTCTGTTCAGGCTTTGTTCACACAAATATGGAGAATTTATTCAACCACAAAATTGATCTACTTGGTGTTGTATAAGGTATGTCGAGAAGCTTTTATTCGACTTGTATGAGTTGTAACAGAGCTTATTCGATAACATTTTTGATTATTCAGCGTTTCTTAGACATGCTACTTCGTTTAAACAGTGATGCTCTATATACGCTTGATTCTCATGTGAAGGTAATGTTTAATTAGACATTATTATACATTTATAAAACGATTATTCAACTGTGGGGAAATAAACCCGAAAATAAGAGGCGGGAACACAGGGGAAGGGTGTTTGCTTAGTGATTATTTTTTTCATTAATTCTGACGTAGCATGCACCACACCACACATAGAGATATTATATATGTTTTAACATACATATACATTTCGTTACATGGGATTGCACCTTGTATCTTCCGATCACCAGCCGCTTGCCTTGCCATCTGAGCTGTCCTAGAATTATCATATGAGAAGCTCAATAATCAATAAAAGCTTGCTTGAAAGTGAATACCTATCAGCACTCCCGATCGCAACTCTAGCTCCTTCGAGGTCCTGTGGGAATGGTTAGTACATTCATCGTTGTTACATGAGACCAATGTTACCTCTTCACCTCTTCAAATCCAAGGAAAGGATGCTCGGTTATTTTTCAAACTAGATCAATGCATTCATTGTCGTGAGTCATGTGATCGATGATTACTTTTTAAATTGGGATTGAACTCACGACCTTCTACTTGGAAAGCGGAAACGGTAACCACTACTCTACTGATTTCGTCTTGTTGTTTGACTGAACCAGTGTTGTCGAATAATGAATCTAATAGGGTAGAGCACTACTTCGTCGTAATCGCCCATTTCCGTTCTATCGATCAGAAAAGATCAATAATATCAATGATTTCACCATGCGCAAATCAATAATAGGTTTGTTCTGTTGCGTAAGTTCATTAGCTACAACATAAATCCAGTTAGAGCGCATTGTATGAATATTTATACTACGTTCACATTACAGCGTATATCACGTGATATACGATATCTTGCAATGAGCACTCATACATCTAGTTTTCACTGGAAATCCTATGTATGAGGGCTCATTGCAAGACAGCATATATTACGTGATATAGGCTGTAATGTGAACGGGGTATTACGCTCATTGTTCTCAAAACAAAAGAAGCGCTCCTAGCGAATCCTCATTTTCTACGTTTATCCGTAGGACGAAGGAAATATAATGGCGTTTCGATGCGTTAGGACGGAATTGAAACTCGTAGAACGAATTTAGAATCAAGAAGCAGTGTTAGATGTTAAACAATATCTTAAATAATAATAATAATTTGTGACTCTTTATCAAATCCAACGGTACGTATGGAAAGGTGAATGAATTTAGAAGTCATCTTTGACAGAAATATTCCATTTTTTGTTTAAACTCGTTCAGAAAAGAGAGGAAAAGCACGGGTTGTGCTTAGTAGGACGGAAATTAGATCAAAAACCCTACGTCGTTTATAAAGCTTTTAAAAAGCATGTGATCAGAACATGGACGCATAGTGCTATAAGAGCTAATATGTTTACTCTATTCACCTTTATTCAGCAATATTGTAAAGCAATGCAATGAAATCTAACAATGGAGCTAGAAAACATTTATTAGACGTCTAATAAAGCATATTATTAAATCAATTGAAAACAGTCGAATTAAAGTCTCAATGTATGTGCAAATTACACTTATTCAGTTTGTTATAATATCAAACTTCTGGCGTTGAATCGGGAATGCAGTCAAATTTTATACAGCTTTTAATTAGAGTCGGTGTATAATGAGTCACGCCAAGAGAAAAACAGTTGAACTTGCATCACGGTTTTCGAAAGATTCCCTTTCTTTTAACTTGGCAACAGAGGACTTCTGCATCAACTTCAAATGACTTCTAGCGAGGAAAAAAATTAACGGCTGTAGTAAATCATTATATCAGTGATTTTGTTGAATTATCCTCGGAATTATCTTAAGGAAAAATAGTAGAAATTGTCATTACTGATCATTACAAAACGTATCGCATGACAAATGTAATGCTCACTGCGTGTATATGATCATTTCTTCGGTTATATTTAATATTTAATTGCAATACCTTTCGTGGACCTTTCATAGCATCGTAATGCTTGTTTACTTTGCACGATAGGTAGCCGCTTTGACAGTTCAATAGGTAGACTTGGCTTCACTCTTGGCGTAACTCATTATACACCGACTCTTCTTTTAATAAGCAAATTAATCAGATCCTAGCAAACAGTGAAATAAATATGCATCTATCAATCTCAATGAGCTTTCTTCAGCACATAATTCGACAACTCGTTTTATTCAGCATTTTACACTGTAATACAGCATTTATATAATACATATAGACTTATTTGTGACTCTGAATTGTTTGTTGGGTAAAAGTCCCAATAACAATTATTCTACAAAAGCATTTTTCATGAACTTTGCTCAACGATTGATACAGATTTTAAATACAGATTTTTTACATCAAGATACAGATTAACAGATTTTTTTCAGAAAAAATACAGATTTAAATGTGGCAACCCATGTCCTGTGGATTAAAGGAGTACAACGCAAGTACAACCATGTCTATCGAAGGGAGAGCACTCAATTGTACAATCCTTGTATTAATAGTGGAACATTCAACCGATTCTTATACCATGCTATGCAAGAATTGTTTATCCATCAACATCAATAACCGAATGACTCCATTTCGGCTGCGACGACGACAACAATCCTACAGACTATGGATAACGTTAAGAAACAGACAACATGGCACACCAGACAATACCAGACCAGATCGTTGACATATGGGAACGAATTTTCGGCCATGCCATCTGGCTTATTCGATTATATGAATCACTAGTTTCCTGATTGCTGTGTCATCAATGTGTGCTGGCTGCCTCGGTCTGCACACACACTCACATCACATACACTCACACCAGACAAAGAATTCGCCCTTTCTTCCGTATGGTATCTCTTGCTTTCACTCTGAGTCAAGAGGATGTGGAAAGATTTTCGTCTTTAGATACGATGGAATGGCGTTTTTATGGTGTGTTGCAGCCATATTGGAAGATTGCTTTATTTTATGGTGGATACACAGGGATAATAGCATCGATCGGTTGTCACTTGAACGCGGCAATGAATTGGATTGTGGTACGTGTGAATTATCATCCCAACACCATGCGCAAGGATTAGGATTAATCTTGATTAATTATAAGACATTTGGCATGAGTATGTGGGATAATGAAAGATTTATATTACTACTGGTAAATGAATCAAATCCAATGTGAAACACTAATATTCTAGTTATACACAATTTCCCTCGGAAAACCGAATAGAAACGGTGCCATCAATTTGTCAGAGTAAGTGTGGTCCTCGCAACATTTCTAATAAATCAAGATCAAATTTTTCCATTACGTCGAAACGGAGTTCTACCAACAATCATTACTTGACTAGCCTATTGGTCCCAAGCAAATAGATTAACGTACCCCATCCTAGTCGAAATTCTAGTACAACACTATGTTTGTTTTGATTCGCTATGAAAGTTTGACAGATAAAATGAGGGGTATCGATTAGCTTGGGACCGAAGAGAGTACCAAAGCTGAGCCAAAAAGTTGAGCACGTTTCTTCGGGACCTACTAGTCTTAGAGTTACCTCTATGGTTCTACGGTATTCAAGAAGTGTTTGCTGAAAAATCGAAGAAAACTTTACTCATTCACTGAGTACTCCCATTTTTTACAATATTGACTGCAAATTCGACTAAACAGTGGCCGTGTACAAATATACTCATAGATTTAAAAGACATAATTTTTTTTTTCTGATACTTTTTTCATCTAGTTCGTTTACACTTCACGGAGCCGATATTTTTTTTCCTTGATTCGTTTTCCGTCGATCTTGTTTTCCCTGCTGAGCACCAATGCTACCGACGCCAGGGAGGCAGCTCCCACACCTGGACCCTACCTATCAACCCATCAACTTATAAACCGGCGACCAACGGCTTTACTTCCCTTCCGAAGGAAGGCGTGATCGATGGCGCCGACTCACACTGTTTCCAAAGGTGTAAAAACGTGATCGAAATTGTTTTGACCCCTTAAACTTGATTTTTATGCTATAGTGTCTTCAGTAAAGTTTTTCTATGAAATATTTCACATATTATAGAGGTATCAGTTTGGTGATTAATCCCCCTAAAAGTGAAATGCAAATTTTTGTTTTCCTATTTTTGCATATAAAAATTTGCTTTGTTCGGCAAAGTTGTAGGAAATAGTATTGGAAAAAACTTTGCCAAAGACACCATACGTCTATCTATTGAGTAGAATGGGTTTTGTGGAGTTTTCTTTGAAAGACCCCTAAAAACTAGTTTTTTCAAAATTACTTTTTCTGGTAATTTTCTACAATTTTCAAATGTTCTACAATTTTGTCACACTTAAAAAAATACACAACTTTTACAAAGCAAGTGTATTTTTATCTCTCATACTCATTGAGTTATTGAAGATTTTAATCTAAAAAACACATCTTTTTGGTATTGAAAATCTCTACAAGCCGCAAATTTCCGCAGATGAAACCATTTACATATGAACCTATACAGTTATCACTTTTGAATCCATGTATAACCGTTTGTCTCTCGCTGTCCCTTGCATGTAAAAACAAACACTCAAAAATCGACGAAATTGTACTGGTGAGAACGCCCAATTCTATGCTCACAAGCTATCGCGCGTCTCGTGCGTGGAAATTAAGTGTTTTCAGAGAGACGATTTTGACTGTGAATACTTAAATGGTTTAGAAATGTAATAAATAGCTGTAAACTCGTTATGTTTCATGTTCTAAACATTTCACAGATTTTTTTTTATTTACTGGAGATCGTGACTTTTTTTATCACTTTATTTGGCAACCATGATCTCATGCGTTGTTTACAATGTGAGACGTTGAAAGCAGCTTATTGCTTAGTGTGGTCGGAAGTCTAGTTTCAACTAAAATAAGGTTTAAAACATTACCGAAATATGGCGTCATCCTCAACAGGTAAGTTTGAAAGTTATTTCTGTAAAATGCAGACCAGATAACAGATAATAACAATCATCACTGCAGGTGAATTCAAGCACAGTGTTCTATTCCAACTGTGGAGATCAACTGAAGGTGATCAAAAGGTGAAAACTGATTTCCTGACTCAACATATAATGATTCGTTATGCCCTTGACGATGTTGGAAACATACGGTCAGAAATTCATAACCAGGTCTATAATTTGAGCAAATATTTCAAAAAGTTGTGGGAAAAATATAACCGGAAAGAAGATAGAATAAGGATTATGTTTTGCCGCAATCCGTACTCATTCAGCTTCCGTCGACTTCTAGTGGAGAGAGGGGTAGAAAGAAGCATTCGTTAAGTGAAAGTTCAGACTGTGTAAAAAGGCGCAAAACTGCAGAACTTAGAACTGAACACACTGCAGATGAGCTTTCATTTGTATCGTCGATGAAGTTACGTGAAGAAGGCAGGAGGGCCGAGGCATCAATAGTTCAAATTGCTAATCAAACGACACCTACCCGAGCAACACGTATGCTGAAATCTTGGAGTAGTTCACCTCAAGCTGTTTGTGTTTCGTATTCTCCAGAAGAAGCATTGGCTTTGATTTTCGATGCTCATCTCAGTGTCGCACAGTATAATAAATTGCAAGAGGCAGCGAAAAGTCGCAATGCCAATTTGTATCCAGCGTACAAAAAAATTTTGGAGGCAAAGGTTGGTTGCTATCCGGAACAGCAGTCAATTTCTATAAGCGAAAACAACATGGAGATTAAATTGCAAGCACTTCTCGACCATACCGCTGAGTGCATTATTATGACCAAAGAGGAAATAATGGCAAATTTTTCTGATGAAGACTTACAGAATCTGGTCTTAACGGTTAAATACGGATTTGACGGCAGTGGCGATCATGCACAATATAAGCAAACATTTTCAAATGATGATGATACCTCATCGGACAGTCAAATTTTTGCGACATCTATTGTTCCAATTAAGATTGTCGCTAACGGAAAAATCTTATTTGAAAATTCTCGGCCTTCATCTACAAAATTTTGCAGACCATTACACTTGCAGTTTGCCAAAGAGACCCCAGCTCTTATTACCGCAGAAAAAGCCAAATTGGATAGCCAAATAGCAGAGCTACAGTCGGCAAAATGCAGTACTTCGGTCGACAACTACTGGTCAAATACAAAATGCTGCTGACGATGGTTGATGGCAAAGTGTGCAGTGCTTTAACATCAACCTCTTCCCAATGTTGCTACATTTGTTCAGCAAAACCTTCGGAGATGAACAATTTGAGTGCAGTACGAGTGAGGAAGGAGGAAGCATTTCCATTCGGGTTGTCACTGCTTCACGCTTATATACGATTTTTTGAGTACTTGTTGCATCTATCATACCGTCTTGAGATAAGAAAATGGCAAGTGAGTATAGTAGAATAAGGCATTCCATGAGACAGTTGTCGTAAGCTGATTTTTTTTTTTGTTTACCAAGAAGTTTTGACAGTTCACAGTTAAACTGACAGATATTTTCCATAGAAAACAGCTTTGTTTATATTTACATTTTGCATCAGGCAATACCTGATCTCTCACACACTTAAAACTTTTCAGCTATCGGGTCAACTGCAAAACGTCTCATGGATAGCCTTATTGGGCTCTTACCAGTACAATTTCGTTGATTTTTTAGTGTTTGTTTTTACATGCAACGGACAGCGAGAGACCAACGGTTATACATGGATTCAATAGTGATTACTGTATAGTTTCATATGTAAATGGTTTCATCTGCGGAAATTCGCGGCTTGTAGAGATTTTCAATACCAAAAAGATGCGTTTTAAAGATTAAAATCTTCAATAACTCAATGAGTATGAGAGATAAAAATACACTTGTTTTGTAAAAGTTGTGTATTTTTTTAAGTGTGACAAAATTGTAAAACATTTAAAAATTGTAGAAAATTACCAGAAAAAGTTATTTTGAAAAAAAAACTAGTTTTTAGGGGTGTTTCAAAGAAAACTCCACAAAAACCCATTCTACTCAACAGATAGACGTATGGTGTTTTTGGCAAAGTTTTTTCTAATAATATTTCCTACAACTTTGCCGAGCAAAGCAAATTTTTATATGCAAAAATAGGCAAACGAAAATTTGCATTTCACTTTTAGGGGGATTAATCACCAAACTGATACCTCTATAATATGTGAAATATTTCATAGAAAAACTTTGCTAAAGACACTATAGCGTAAAAATCAAGTTTAAGAGGTCAAAACAATTTCGATCACGTTTTTGCACCTTTGGAAACAGTGTGCGACTGGGCGATAATTAATTGTTCATTGTTTGTAACAAAATTAACTTATTTCTATGTCTAGTAGAAATTGGGTTGAATACTCGTGGCTTACCCAAGGTTAAAGGGGTACATTGTCGAAGGATAGGATCAGGGGAGGAGCTTGGGGCTGGACTTTCGTTGCCTCATCAGAGCGATGTCGCCAGTATGAACGGTAGTGTGGTTCTAGATTCATCTCGAGTTTGACCGACTATGGTGACCAGTGGGCGACGATGAGTCTCATCGAGACGTGCGACAAGAAAAACAAAATCTAATATAGAGAGAATTGAATTCTTATACTAGACATTTGCAGAAACACATAAATCGATCGCATTTCGCTCCAAATCGAATCGAAGCTGGCAACACCCTCTCAGATATCAATGAAATTTTATGGATGTGTAGACTTTGACCAAATGAGCACTTTTGCATACTCAGTTTTTCAAAAATTTATCTAGACTAACCTTTGAGAAGGGTCAAACTTTTTCTGTCGAGCACTATAAAACTAAGATTGATTTCATACAAGCAGCAGTCAATCTGATAACGAAAGTTGTGAAGACAAGTTTTAGTAAAATTAAAATGGACCAAAGTAAATTAAGGCTCAAAGGATTGAAATGTTGTGCAAATATAATTAATCCAAGATGCAACCGAAATAAGTTACGGACCATATCGTCAATGATGGTAGAAAAAATACATTCTATGGGATATAACCACAAAATTGATAAAACGATGAGCATTTGTGAGTCATGTAGCGTGATATCTCATTATAGAAGTCCCGTTATGAAAAAAACCCGATCGGTTGGAAATGAAGTAAATATCGAACCGTCAACTAGTGGGCAGCAGCATAGTGATGATCCAGGTCCATCAACGAGTGGCCATCAATCCGTAGATGAGCTAGGTAAGAACAGTCATGCTGATGATTCTATCAACTTTTAACTACAACCTCCTAATTGCACTTATTATTTTTTTTTTTTCTTTCCTTCAGAAACGGTACCATCAGTTCCATCATTGGAGTCAGTTCCATCAGCAGATGATCTGCAACGCCCACACAATGATGAGAAGTTTAATTGCTCTGTGGAAAAGTTGAATTTATCTCCAATTTCATCGAGGAACTTGAGGAGCATGGATTATCATTAAAAAAATCTCTAAAAATTACACAAGCAGTGCGAAAAAATATATTTGGCCTAGATACATCAGAAATTAGCAACGTAGAGGCATACGAAGCAATGATTGTGCAGCTAAAGGAGAAGTTCAATTCCCCTACAACTGACAGAAAATATCAGATAACAGTATTATCAGTATTGCCAAAGTCTTGGTCCGTGAAAAAAGTCGTAGCAGAAAAAAATTAAAAAGTTGTGTCCTAGACACGACCGCAGTATGACGTAGAACGGAAAATTGATGTTTGTCATGCATTTTTGACTATTATACTTATTATTATGAATGGGGCGGGGCAGAACGTATCTTTTGTGCAGAATATGGAAAATAGGATGGACTTTAGATGTTAATCAAATTGCATATATAGAGGTACCAGATATGTTTTACAGTCTGTTGTTGGTAATTCATCGAATGTACAGTGTAACTCAAAATTGAGCGTACATTTGTCCTTAAATTTTATAAAAACAGCTTTAAAAGCACAATTTAAAGAGATACGTTTCTGAATTTATGGCTGCTGAATCATCATAAATTCCTCAATTATTGGTACAGTGTTGGGCTTATTTGGTTGCGTTTATTAAAAGTAAGAGCTATTTGAGAAAACTGCCGTTTCCTTGAAAATCCTTAATATCTTGAAATATAATGAGCTAAATGTTTTGAAATTTTGCTCATTTTTAATCATAATTAAGATCATTCATATTCCACTATTTTTACTAAAATTCGTCCACTAGGTAAAATGTTGAAAATAGTGCGTTTTACTAACATAAATCTAACTTCATACAGGTTATTCCCATAGAGTCCAAAACTAAAACGATAAATCAATAAACATCTGTTTAATCACCAGCCAAGATTTAAAAAACTATATCTATTCAGAATGTTTCAAAAAATGTTCCACTCAATTTTGCGATACACTGTATGTCTCATCTTAAGCATTTTTTTTTTTAATTTTGACTCAGCGTGTTAAAAATTGTTTTTACTTATAAGGGGCTGTTCATAAACTACCTAGACAGAGTATAAGGAGGGGGGGATTGGAATACTATTTGGCGCGAAATACATCTATAGCAGATTTTGCGAGTTCCCAACACGTCTATGATAGGGATATAGGGTTGTCTTCCTTGGGCCTCGAGGGTTTTCAAAAATCGCTCTCTGGCGGCGTCATTATCCGTGCATTTCCAAACTGCGTGATCGATGTCATGTAACCGTTTCCACATCGACAGATAATGATGTTCACGATATTTATTCTATGAAGATGCGCAACTAGCGAGTAGTGGTTGGACAAAAGTCTACTCATCACCACATTCTCGAAGAAACATTTGGAATAATTGAATGTAACCACCTTCAGAGATTTCCAGCCAACTCGAAACTTTTTTTAAGCAGAATTTTGAAGAAAATCAAGGAAAACTTTACTCACCCCACTTACTACTATTTTGAGATAATCCCTCTCAGGTAATCATGAGTTAATCTCATCGGCCATGTACGACATCTAACAATGCGACAACCGCCACATCCACAGACGAACATAAAAGTTTTTTCAACTTTAAATGGTCCTTATTTCTTGTATTTGTGTGGTTTACACATAGCAAAAAAATAATTTTGATTCCACGTCAAAGTGGATGCACTTTAATCTTTTCGAAAGTATGGTGTAATATTACTTGCCTTAAAGGACCAAATTATCTGAAGCTACGCAGCTTTTAGTGCATTTGTTTATTTTTGAGGCCATAAAAATTACATGAGATTTTCGACATGATCGAAGTGTATCCTTTTGGATGTAATATTAAAATTTATTTTTGGCTGTGATGCATGAATTTTCAAATGACACAAATGTGTCTTTCAACTTAAGTTCTTTTAAATTTTTAAATTATTATTTACAGTTCCTAGTTCTACTAGACTAGAGAGGTCTTGTATGCAAGATCAATTTGAGCTACCGATCTGAATTCAAGCTCTATAAAGGGCCAAACACGGAGGGGTGGACCCGTAAGCAAAGACACTTACGCGAAATCCACGGGAATTTAAGAATCTCCATCCAACGATACGATCCAACAAATCGAATAACGCAATTCGCGATACTTATTAAACTTCCTACCGGATGGTTAGTTAAGAAAGGTGCGTCAATCTCTTTGAAACTGTTAGAGTAGAATCCACACCACCACAATCGAATCGGTAGGATAAAAAAAATGATAGTGTTTATTCCCTCCTAGACTCCGTTTGTCATGCCACTCCAATCGTCCAGTTCCGGGCCAAATGATACCCTGATGCTCCCTAGCAACCCAGTATTTATTTATATAAAGAAAATATATGTAATTGATAAATTAAATAGGGGAAATGGATGTAATGTCCAACGGCGCCGGTGGTGTAGTAGTAAGCGTGATTACCTCTCACCCCAGCAGGCCTGGGTTCAATCCCAGTCGGCGCCGCCGGGATGTTCTGAGGCATAACATCTCTGATCACGCCTTCCTTCGGATGGGAAGTAAAGCCGTTGGTCCCCGGTTCATGAGTTGATGGGTCGATAGGTAGGGTCCAGGTGTGGGAGCTGCCTTCCTGGCACGTGGGTAGCATTGGTGCTCAGCACGGAAAACAAGATCGACGGAAAAAACAAACCAAAGGAAAAAAAAAAAAAAATGATGTTATGTCGGCCTAAATGCCCCTAATTTGGGCCCATACATAAATTCAGCAATCGACTAAATTTTCAATAGCGACCAAAAATATCCATTAGTATCGTCCCAATGACGCGTTCATCTAGATACAATTGATAAATAGCAGATTTTTAGCGATGGGCCCATTCTTACATCCATAGGCCTACATTAGAGCCATTTCCCCTATGTAATGGAGAAATTATCACACGCGGTGATTGAATAAACACCGTTTGGTGAGATCGGATGGAATTCAATTTTGAAATTTGTGTTAAGGAAAGCGCGAAAGCAGGCAATCGGTGATAATTTTAATTATCATAGCAACAGTTGCACATTCGTGCAATTTTTATTAGTGCCCTTTTGAAATTGATAAATTCTTAATTTTAACACATTTGTAGGAAAATTTGCTATCGATTGACGCATTAAGAATTAAACTCCAGCATCTCTGGATCAAAACCAGATCACTTTCATACCGCGAACGACTTTGGTTTTTGAAATTGTACTCCTAATGATGGCTTAAAAATACATGGTATGTTAAATTTAAAGTTATGTGAACTAACATCGGATTGATGACCTTGACAAATGTCCAGAACATACTCTTTAACAAATTTATGGTGGTCCTAAAAAGGACTGTTTTGCCTTATGGTTGAGTAATGCTGAGCTATTAGGGTGTTCAACACAGATGAGGCTGGCGAGCTGTATGTTGTTTGAAACGAGGGTGACACGCTTGGCATAGATGACCCACAGCGACTCACGAAGAGCTACTGAAACCGATCAGTAGCGGTGCGGCTTCTTCCTCCTTCTTCAGTGAATGGACGCTCATGTGGACTGCAGCCTTTCGTTGTGTACTATAGAACAATGTTCAACGTCACGCACCAAGCACTACTGCCCTACTGCTGCTGCTGCTGTTGCCGACCGACCGGATACCACCACACATGAAGATTGAATAAGCACGGTTCGGCGAAACCGGATGGAATTCGATTTTGAAATCTGTGTTAGGGAAAGCGCTTTTTGCAGGCAACGGTGATAAAAGTACCATATAGTATTTTCTATCAAAGTTAGGCACGATCAATTTAGAGAAATGCTACACAATGCTGCGAAATTAAACCGAATTTTTCATTTTTCTTTTGCTTGTGGATAAAATATGCATCACTTTTGTTTTGCTTTATTTAATTGCTGTTCGTCCTTTTTAATTCAAGTTCGTTCATTACTTTTGCTTTAAACCATGAAAACAGCTTTTATGCTTTGCAAAACAACAATTATAGCTTGAGTTGCAATTTCAACACTTCAGTGTCAACATTTCAAAGGGGCGTAATTGCATTTGTAAACAATGGCTTTAGCCGTTAATTTCTCGCGAATAAAAGCTCACTCATGAAAAATAATGACACCAGAAGGTAGAGGAATGTAACCTCTACCAGCTAGCAATGTAATTTTGGAGAGGTAAGATTTCATTCGCGAGAAATTGACGGCTAAAGTAATTGTTTACAAAAGAAATTACGCCCCTTTAAAATGTTGGCACTGACTTGTGATCCCACCGTGCAAAGGAAATGTGTTTATTCAGTAATAGTTACAGGAAAGCAAAAGTTTTACTCCGCCTGAAAGCAATTAAAGTTGTACACGCGAATGTACACGGCAACCGGAACGGAAAATTACAGAGAACAGTTCTCCTGTTTCTATCAACCGACGATTATTCCACCTTGGTAGATGCAAGTGAAGAACAAATTAAACTTACTCTCTGCCTCTGGGTAACAACGAACTAAACGACATCTCTGAGGCCATAGTGCAAGTTTACAACTTTGATTTGATCTTTGCAATTTCTTCCTTCCGTCAATCCTTCCGCCCTTGGTGACAACTCACCACCATGGTTCTTTAATTAAACCACGAACCACAAGGCTCGCGCGTAACACCACCACGGATTGGTAGGATGAACTGTGTTGGAGCAGGAAGATAGTTTAGCTAAAGTGGTTCACCGCAACCGAAAACGAGAACGTCGCCATAAATTATGCTTGCCTTGCGGAAAATGGTGTCACTGCGAAACGCGAACCATAGTTACATATTAACTTCCTCGTGTGCTGTTTGGGCGTTTCATGATTTGTACTGTTTGTGAGAATGATTATATCTTACGCAAGCAATTTTACCAACTTCCTCCCAGAGCTCTTACATCATCAGAACCGTATTCCACAGAGCAATAAATCTTTCAGCTCAATTTTGTCGTTTTGGTTTACGCAATCTGGCTGATAACTAGATTAAATCTGCAGTGGGAGTGATTTGCTCTAAGCTCTTTATGATTTATGTCACCAAAGAAAATCTGACCGATAACACATAGGCAAATAAACAGGGGTTATTCATCTTCTTCTGTGGCTAATTCCTTCCAACTGGAAAACTTCGCCAGCCTGTTCTCTAAGCATTTCCACTTTTGTTAATTGAGAGCTTTTCAGGCCTGCACTATTCTAGTCCCATGGAAGAGTCACACAAAATTTCAAATCGCAATCGAACCCACCATCATCAGCATGGTCTTGCTTTATAGCTGCACCTTTAATAATTTAGCTAAAGGAGAGCCATAATTATGTATTCATCAATCCTTCTCAAGAGACTACACCATATTGTTAGTGTCACCAGTTTCAAACAAACTTTACTCAGATATATATATATATATATTAGACCTGTTCATTTTAAACGAAATGTTCGGAATGTAACGGGTCAACCGTGATTACTGTTCGTCATGTTAATTTGAACATCTGTGCAAATTTTCAGCAAAATCGGTGATGATTTAGAGGTGCTTCAAGTTAATTTTATGTTTTTAAGGTAATTTACGGCTTACAATATTTGTATCTCGAGACTGAAACAACGAAAGCTGCTGTAACAACTTTCATAGCAAAGTTTAATGTGTTATGTATCAACTTTGTAACCAAAGGTTGACTATTCGAAGTGATTTTATTGAAGTTTGACTTAGTTTCATGCTCGAAGATATCTTAAAAAGTGAAGAATTTTAAAGTATTTGTTCTACGAATTTTCCACCCATATGATATAAAAATGTGTAGTGTACGGCATAATGTTCCTCATATTGTTCTAGAAGTTTCGTTCCAACATAGTTTTCATGTATATTTCATAGATTGAGAGATAAAAATCAGAAAAGAGGCCGTTTTAGCTAAAATTCACAAGACAACAGAACCAATAAAAGTCAATTAGATTGACAGAACATAGTTGCATTGCTTTTCAATGACGACCGATGACTGTTTCATTGATATATGATTTTTTCATAAATATGAATCCTCAGTAGACGTGTTTTTTATCAAAGGCAAGTGTCACTCGAACCATTCAAATGTTCGTTATTTTATAAATTGCTGTTATGGTTCGAGTGACACTTGCCTTTGATAAAAAAAAACACGTCTACTGAGGATTAATATTTATGAAAAAATCATATATCAATGAAACAGTCATCGGTCGTCATTGAAAAGCAATGCAACTATGTTCTGTCAATCTAATTGACTTTTATTGGTTCTGTTGTCTTGTGAATTTTAGCTAAAACGGCCTCTTTTCTGATTTTTATCTCTCAATCTATGAAATATACATGAAAACTATGTTGGAACGAAACTTCTAGAACAATATGAGGAACATTATGCCGTACACTACACATTTTTATATCATATGGGTGGAAAATTCGTAGAACAAATACTTTAAAATTCTTCACTTTTTAAGATATCTTCGAGCATGAAACTAAGTCAAACTTCAATAAAATCACTTCGAATAGTCAACCTTTGGTTACAAAGTTGATACATAACACATTAAACTTTGCTATGAAAGTTGTTACAGCAGCTTTCGTTGTTTCAGTCTCGAGATACAAATATTATAAGCCGTAAATTACCTTGAAAACATAAAATTAACTAGAAGCACCTCTAAATCAACACCGATTTTGCTGAAAATTTGCACAGAAGTTCAAATTAACATGACGAACAGTAATCACGGTTGACCCGTTACATTCCGAACATTTCGTTTAAAATGAACAGGTCTAATATATATCCGCTATGGCATATGTACCCAGACATGGAAAAAAAAGGTAGAGCGAAGGATTTGAAATTACCATTTAACTCCACTACCGTAGTCCGGGGGCAAATTGATCACTTGAAAAAAAATGTTAGGGTTGTGTCCAAAGCAGTCCAAAGTGGACGAGATTTTTTTTACTGCTCCATTCAATAATTTTGTTATTCAAATAAATGTTTTTGAAATTTGACTACATTTTTTTGAAATTGGACGATTAATGAATAAATCTAAAATTTAAATTAGAGAATTAGTTCCTTTTTTATTCATAATTCGGTTCCAAACATGTTCACCCAACTTTTGGAAACTTACTAATGTTAGTCATGGTAAAGCAACTTTAGAAATCAAAGTGCACCTGTCATCACAAATCTTTATGTTTCAGAACTATGACAGTAAAGTGACTTTCAACTGATTTTATTTTATTTAACTTAAATTCAGTGTGCTCAATTAAAAATCTACAAAATAGCAAACGTTGTAATTGAATAAATGGAAAGTCAATTTGATTGTTTCACATTAATCACCATATAGACATAACTTTCATTATTCTTTGACCTCTTTTTTCGATAAAAATTGCCACGTAAATTCCATGTATCGTGAGATATTGACAAAAAATTTTTTTTGCTTCTGTCACTATTTCCCAAGTAACGGCAAATTAAATTAAACTAATTCCAGGTTAAACGTAACATTAAAATTCGAAATTTGTTGTATTCATCTGAACAACTTTTCCAAAGAGAGAAACCTTCTATGTAGCAGAGCAGACAAGTTAAAGCAAGCAATCTGAAGTCAAATATTGGTACATAAGCACTAACAAACAGAGAGAGAGAGCATTCTGATATAAGCTGTCCCTTATATAATAGGTCTTATCCATCTGAATAACTTTACTAAAGACAGCAACCTACTAGCTAGTCGAAATATAGACTACTTAAACAACTTTGAACTGAGAGGTCAATTATGCGATATCTCTTGTCCATCCGAATAACTTCACCAGCTTTTCAGTACACTAGCACTGCCTAGTAAGCGAATTCTGAACTACACACTTAGAAATTCTTAATTTTACACGTGACGGAATCCATATTTGACATAAAGGAAGAGACGTAAACAAACATGTCATGTAAAATTAAGTGCTCCGAGACTCAAAAGTTCGTTACTCGACGAAAAGTACGTTTGATTGAGCTGAATTTCATGTCTATTTTGACACAAGTTTATGTCAAATTTGACGCTCGTATATGTCAGTCTCAGAGCACCTAAATTTACATGAATTTTTCAAAGTGTGTAAGTTGTTCATCATCCAATAATTACTACTCATTTGAACAACTTTTCAAAAGACACCTTCAATTTAATCAAGAAGCTATGTTAAGCAAGCAATTTGAACTCAAACTTCACACTAGTGCCTCCTAGTGAATGAATTCTAAACTGAACTGAATCTGACAATTGCTATTTATCGGATTAAAGCAATACTGTCACAATTCAAAATAAAAATCTTCGAAAATGTCACATTGTTTTTGATAAATTGTAGATTCTGTGCTTGAGGCAACCCTAATCAAATTTGTATGTTTATTTTGTTTACCCTTTGGTGGAATAATTCTACCATTTGGGTTATCGTTCATTAATGTTATTTGTGAATTAGGTTTGCATATAAGCGAGTGTCGAGTGTCACGTCAACACATTCTTACCCATTCCTTTTTTGACCTGCATTTGGACGTGTCCAGCGCTGGTATTGCCTAGTTTAAGATCACCAGTTTGTATACATTGAGGATGAATGCTAGTCCTTAACATCGTCTATTGGTTCTATGTGTAATTACAGCTGACGGAATGCAAACCGCGGGCGGTCAATCATGCTCATTATTTGTAGATTTTGTGTTCCAATGTTTTGACAATCCACCGCTAGAGGAATGTACACACTCAGTTTATATTGTAGCTTGGCATTTTATTATACTAGGTCTCAGTAAAAAAACATGCCTACAGTATGCAAAAAAAGTTTATCCACCCCCCTACCAATTAACTTTTTTTTTTTTTTTTTCTGGTGAAAATCAGTTTAATTTTATGAGTGTTCCTCCATGATTTATCAATTTATGTTTATTTATCACATTGCCATTGAAAATACGGCGTTTATATCTTTTTTTGAGATTTCATGTGATAAATTATGAAAAATGGTAAAAAATTACGCAAAAAAAGTTTATCCACCCCCAAACGGATATTATGATTTAAGTGTGTTTAACAAAGTTTTAGTGTGTATTCTGCAATTTTATCGAATGTAAGCATTGTGTCTATCTGTCATTTAGTGCTCTTGAAGTTTTCATGCTCAAAATTTCAGTTTTGTGTTCACAATTGGAAGTTATTTGTTTCAAAATGCCCAAAAAAGACAAAATTTCGATCAGTATCCGAAATTTGATTATTGAACATCACAAAACTGGCAAAAGCTACCGTGATATTGCCGATATTGTCCAGCTTCACAAAGATACGGTCACTAGAATTGTG
This sequence comes from Ochlerotatus camptorhynchus, assembly GCF_037179485.1. Taxonomy (NCBI): domain Eukaryota; kingdom Metazoa; phylum Arthropoda; class Insecta; order Diptera; family Culicidae; genus Ochlerotatus; species Ochlerotatus camptorhynchus. The sequence continues at coordinate 212,611 of NW_027040999.1, forward strand.
CAGATGTACAAAAAGCGTGATCCTATCTCACCAGCTAAGCGATCGGGGCGTCCTTCAAAGACAACTGGCCGAATTGACCGAGCTATCGTGAAGATGGCGGAGCTGGACCGGGACTATCAGCTCCGAAAATTGCGAAACAGATTGAAAGCGAGTTTTCCATTCAACTGACATCACAATCCGTACGAAATCGTCTTCATAAGAAAAGTCTTAAGGGCAGAGCTCTTAAGAAGCCATGGTTGTCCGCAAAAACAGTTTAAAAAAAAAGATTGAAGTGTGCCCAGGACCACTGTTGGACAAGGTATGACTGGAGCAAGCACCTTCTCACCAGCTAAAGAAACTATTGGGTCACCATAAATAGCATTTACTTGCCTTGGCTCGGCTGGTCAGTTGTTGGTTTTCCAGATAGAGACAGAACGGGAAAATAATTGTCATTTAAGAACAAGTGAAACCATGTGACACGATTTCGCGATTACGGTCTTAGCTTTCTAAATTATTCTTTGGATTTATGTAGTTAAAATCTTAATGAAATTGTTATCTATATTATCTGTGCTTAAATCTAAGTTGCTATTTGTAGTTGCGTGAGTTAAATATGTTCATGACCAATAATTTACGAAGCGTTGAAGTAAAACTGAACTCATTTTCCTTTCT